>NC_045555.1:14025417-14095191 GCF_009769535.1 Thamnophis elegans | reverse complement strand
TCCTTGGAGAAAACCCTTTTTGCTGTTTTAAAGTCTCGCTTTCTTTCTTTCAGGGACAGGCAGTAACGTGTGCTATGGAAGAAATGAAACATATAGAAATAATAGAAGGATGAAGGCAAAATGTGCATCAACACAGAATGGGGAGGATTTGGTGACAATGGCTGCATTGATAATTTCAGGACAAGATATGATCAAGAGGTGGACTCAGTGTCCCTGAATCCTGGGAAGCAAAAGTAAGGGTAGATGTTGTGGCACTTCTCCAAAAATTTCAGCCAAGATTATGGGGTTTCTCTGGAACCCTTCTCTGGAGGGGTGAAATCCTCCTGGTTCAGCCTGGTTTGGCTGAATCGGCAAGGACGATTGGCATCAGTTCTCCAAACCGGTGGCAAAAATCCTTGGTGGCCCCGCCCACGCCCCTGGTTACCCTGTCGCCACTCACCTCTTCCAGCTGCTCTACCCACACACCCAATCCGAACATTTTCCCTCTGTTCACAGCAGGGCTGCTGCAGCCTGTCTCTTTAAGATAGACCCAGGGAGGGTGGGGGTCAAGGGGGACCATAAAGGGAACAGCAGCTCTGCTGGGAACGGAGGGAAAAACGTTCGGATTGTCTCTGCCATAGAATTCAATGTTAAATGTAGTAGAGACAATCCAATCATTTCTCCCTCTGTTCACAGCAGAGCTGCTGCAGCCTTTCCCTTTAAGGTACTTCAACCCTGGGAGGGAGTGGGTAAGGGGGGACCATAAAGGGAGCAGCAGCTCCGCTGTGAATGGACTCATGCACACATTTTTTCCTACCAGGTGCTGTGGGCGTGGCTTGGTGGTGGTGGTGGCATGTGACTGAGTGGGTACAGCCATGAGTGACATCGAGTTGGCCATGCTCACTCAGTCACAGGACACCACCACCAAGCCACGCCCACAGAACCAGTATTAAAATTTGAATTCACCACTGTCTGGAATTCAGTAGCTCTGCTGTAGAACAGGCAATGGTAAATCTTAGAAATAATCTGTCTTCCCCAGTTGAAAGTCTGGAGTTAGAACACAAATGAGTTTCAAGTTATTGGAAAGGAAGAAGAAAATACGTTTTTGTTTTTTATCAAAGACATACTAAAGAAAAAAACAGGAAGACTAAACATATGTTGGGAGTTAATATCCTTAAAATGAATATCACATCAATGGCATTGGGGGGTTAGGGATCCACCTTATTGCCAATTTGCCATCTTGGGAACAAACATACTGTAATTAAAATATTTATGTAAATGACTATCCTCTCATTGATAATGTGGACTGTGTATTGCATTTTGAAACATAATTTTAAAAAATTCTCCAAAAATTCATGTTAGAATAAAATAGTACAGAATCTCTGAGTACAGTAATCTGCGAGATGCAGGGGACTCAACCGTGGCAACTTTAAGACCTGTGGACTTCAACTCCCAGAATTCCTCAGCCAGAATATTGGGAATTCTGGGAGTTGAAGTCAACAGGTTGGAGACCCAGAGAGTAATGAATCTTACTGCATTAAAGCTTTTCATAATAATTCTTATTTTCTAACGATAATGCAGGTTCCTTGACTTATGATCACAAATGGGATGAGAATTTCCATTGCTAAGTGGTGAGGTGGTTGTTAAGTGAGTCATGCCTGATTTGCAATCTTTCCTTGCATGTCATGAGCGAATCACAGTGTTATTGCATGAATCACTGGGTTGTAAGTGAATCTGGCTTCCTCCATTGACTCTGATTGTCAGAAGCTAGCTGGGAAGATGACAATGGCAATCATATGACCCTGGGATGGTGCATGTTATCAATACATTTGAATACCGTACACGCAGGTGCCAAGCATCTGAATTTTGATCACATGGCAGGGGTGGGCTGCTAAGGGTTTGCCGGTTTGGGAGAACCCGTAGCTAACATTATGACTGGTCGAGAACTCCAAATCCCACCCCTGGCTGGCCACCAAGCCGTGCCCATGTCCCCCCCCATGCCCCTCCTAGGAGTCTCCACGTGGCCTTTTGAATGTGAAGTAAGTGCAGGGCCCGCATGGAGGCTCGGGAGGGAGGAAAACGGGACTCACGGAAGGCCTCAGAACCTGGAGGAGGCAGTTTTCACCCTCCCAGAGGCTCGAGGAAAGGCTCTGGAGCCTGGGGAAGGCAAAAACACCCTCCCCCCCGGGTGCAGGAAGCGACTAGGCCACGCCCACAATGGCCACGCCCACTCAACAACCATCAGAGAACCCATTGCTGAAATTTTTGAAGTCCACCCCCTGCACATGGCCATGGGAATGCTGTGGCAATTGTATGTGTGACAACTGGTCATAAGTCACATTTTTCCAAGCTGTTGTAACTTTGAATGGTCACTAAACAAATGATTGTAAATCAAGCTACTTGTGCATTAAGTAACACTAACATATTAAAGTACTATTGTTAAAATATTAAGTGTAGCAATAGGTAAGATTAAATCTCCTTGACCAGTTCCTTGTTTGAGAAGAACCCTTTGGTTATTCTGAAATGTTTTCAATTCTATACCTGAGAAAATAGATTTGGGAAACTTCTGCTATATGAAGGCCCATTTAGCATAGCAATAATAGCAATAGCAGTTAGACTTATATACCGCTTCATAGGGCTTTCAGCCCTCTCTAAGCAGTTTACAGAGTCAGCATATTGCCCCCCAACAACAATCCGGGTCCTCATTTTACCCACCTCGGAAGGATGGAAGGCTGAGTCAACCCTGAGTCGGTGAGATTTGAACAGCCGAACTGCAGAACTGCAGTCAGCTGAAGTAGCCTGCAGTGCTGCATTTAACCACTGCGCCACCTCGGCTCTATTGCTATTGCTATTGAATGGTCACTAAACAAATGATGTAAATCAAGGACTACCTGCTTGGTGTTGTTCAAATCCAAATGTTATTTTTTCCCTTGTGTTTAATAGATATGAGAAAATGACCAGTGGGATGTATTTGGGTGAAATAGTGAGACAGATCTTGATAGACCTTACCAAGAGAGGACTTCTGTTCAGAGGCCAGATTTCAGAATCACTGAGAAGAAGAGGAATATTTGAAACAAAATACTTGTCTCAGATTGAAAGGTATGAGTTTGTCATACAAACAGCATTTTCTCTCCATCTCCTGTCTTCTAGTTCTCAATCTCATATGAGACAATAAACAGCTGAATAGGATTCATGATTTATTTATATGTTTTTCTTATAAAAGGTAAAAGATTCAGTTGTGGGAGCCAGTTTGGTCTTCTCAGACACGGAGAATCAAGATGACACATTGAGTTCCAGTTAAACTGATTTCTTGCTCATATCTATACACAAGAGTCTAGTTAATGAATAGTCAGCACTAAATTGGCATTAGATAAGCATTAATGGAATTAAAGAGGGGATGGAGTGAAATTCAGCAGGTTCTGACAGGTCCTGGAGAACTGGTAGTGGAAATTTTGAGTCGTTCGGAGAATGGTAAATACCACTTCTGGCTGGCCCAGAGTGGGATGGGAATGGAGATTTGCAATATCCTTCTCTCAGGAGTGGAGAGGGAATGGGGACTTTGCAGTATCCTTCCCTGCTACACCCACCAAGCGACGCTCACAGAACCGGTAGTAAAAAAAATTGAATTTCACTACTGAGATGGACTTAGACCTTTTGTGGGAATGTAACAACTCCAGGCTGATTCCTCTCTTGACTCCACCCCAGGCTTTGCCTGTCCTTCTCCTACAGGTCTAGTGATTAATCTGTTGGGGTAGGAACAGGAAAATATGAATTCTAGTTCTACCTTAAGTATAGAAGTCTATGGGGTGACTTTGGACAAGTCATTTTCTTAGCCGTAGGAAGAATACTGTGGTTTCTGATGAATACATGAGCATTTCCATATAGCTTTCTTTGGTCTCTCTCTCTCTCCTCCCTCTCTCCCTAATCTATCTAGTAATATATTGAGATAGGCAGAGAGAGACAGGGAGAGAGAGAGGAGAGAGACAGGGAGACAGAGAGAGAGACAGAGAGAGAGACAGAGAGAGACAGAGAGAGAGACAGAGAGACAGAGACAGGGAGGGGAGAGACACACATACACACACACACATAGACAGAGACATAGAGAAACAGAGAGAAAGAGACAGACAGACAGAGACAGAGAGAAACACAGAGACCCAAGGGAGACACAGAGACTGTTTTGCAAAGGAGTTTAAATTAGCCCTCCAGGTTTTGCTAATTTTCAATTCTTGGTCATCTTCATCATCGTTCATCATCACCATTCCCCCCTTGACTCCTGTGAGCCCCAGTTCAGGAATATCTGGATAAGGAGATGTATTTTTCTGCTGGTGATGGCAATGTCACCTTAAACATTTCAAAAATTATTTTGGGTTGTATTTCAGGGTGTTGTGATATTAAGGTAAGAGTAGCATGTAGTATTCAAGCAAAGTTCATTCTTAACTCATGGAGAACATTTGTCTATGCGATTGCTAGGTATCAAAAATGACTTGATGGCACATGATTATCATTCTAAATCCTGTTTAAAAAGGAACCATAGTCATAAGTGGGGGGGGGATTATAATGCCAAAGAACCAACATATCAGCAAGATATTTCTTAAAAACCAGAAATGCAGCTTCCCAGTTCTTTCTAAGAAGCATCATTGAGTAATCAAAGGTGTCTGTTCCATTTTGCTGAGACAGCGATCGCCTCGCCCTGCTTCAAGTGAGAAGAATTCTGCAACAACTCGGGCTGGATGGGACTTGTGATGACAGCATCATTGTGAAAGAAGTGTGTGGCTGTGTTTCCAAAAGAGCTGCCCAGCTCTGCGGAGCCGGGTTGGCAGCTGTTTGTGAGAAGATACGTGACAACAGGAAACTTGAGCACCTCAAAACTACCATCGGAGTGGATGGTACCTTATACAAGCTACACCCACAGTGAGTATCTCTTTCAGCATCTCTTGGGTTGTAAGGATTTGTTTTTTTGAGGGTTGTTGTTAGTTGCGAAGTAGTGTCCCTCGCGACTCCCTGGACAATGTTTCTCCAGGCCTTTCTGTCCGCTTCCATCCTCTGGAGTCCATTAAGCTCATGCCGATTGCTTCGGTGACTCCATCCTGCCACCTTATTCTCTGTTGTCCCCTTCTTCTTTTGCCCTCAATCCTTCCCAGCATGAGGCTCTTCTCCAGTGAGTCCTTCCTTCTCATTAGGTGGCCAAAGTATTTGAGTTTCCTCTTCAGGATCTGGCCTTCTAAAGAGCACTCAGGGTTGGTCTCCTCTAGGACTGACCGATTTAATCGCCTTGCAATCCAAGGGACTCACAGGAGCCTTCCCCAGCACCAGAGTTCAAGGCCTCAATTCTTTGGCGCTCAGCCTTCCTTATGGTCCAACTTTCACAGCCGTACATTGCAACTGGGAAAACCGTAGCCTTGATTATACGCACTTTTGTTGACAGGGTATGTCTCTGCTGGTGAGGGTAGCAAAGGACTAATGAAATATTCTGCATAGTGGATAAGAATAAAAAGGACCTTTTTCATGCTGCAACTCTAAATTGATTGCACATTTTGCATTAAGAGAGGAACAACATTTTTTGCGGCATTCATGTAGAACTTGAAAGGAAATAATGCTTGTGTGCAAAGAATAAGAGGCCCTTTTCTTTCCAAGGGTTCTCCATCCCCATCCCCTTCATGCCTCCCAGTTCTTCCCTATTTACTGGTAGTCCTCAACTTACTACCCTAATTGAGCCCAAAATTTCTGTTGCTAAGTGAGACAGTAGTTAAGTGAGCTTTGTCCCATTTTATGACTTTCTTGCCACAGTTGTTAAGTGAATCACTTAAGTTGTTGTTAGCAACATGGTTGTTAAGTGATTTACAGTGATTTCCCATGACACTGTTTGTCAGAAGGTTGCAAGAGGGGATCACATGACCCCGGGACACTGCAGCCGTCATAAATATGAGTCAGTTGCCAAGTGTTTGAATTTTGATCACGTGGCCATGGGGAATGCTGCAATGGTCATCAGTGTGAAAAATGGTCATAAGTCACTTTTTCAGTACCATTGAACGGTCACTAAATGAACTGCTTGAAATCAAAGATTACCTGTATTTATACTAGAGTTGGAAGAACTATCCATTTGTTTAGTTCCAAGTTGGGAGAAAGGCACTGGAGACAAAATGGAGGGCTGGAGGCTGATTGGAAAGAGGGCCCATTTATTGATGAAGCAGAAGCACATGGGTGGTTCCGGGCAACTGACCACATGGACACATTTTAGATTTTTTAGATTTTATTGGAAATTTATATGCCGCCCTTTTCCCTGAGGGGACTCAGGGCGGCTTACAACAGTGAAGGGAAGGGAGTGCAAGACAAGACTTAAAAAGAAAGGAATCGTGATTAAAAGAAAATTGATCATAAAACACAACATTCACTCAACATTCGGGCGGGGTGAGAGTAATCCTATCCCAGGCCTGACGGGATAGCCAGTTCTTAAGGGCTGTGCGGAAGGCCTGGACTGTCGGTGAGGGTACGGATCTCCACGGGGAGGTTGTTCCATAATGTCGGAGCAGCAACCGAGAAGGCTCTCCTCCGCGTAGTCGCCAGTCGGCACTGACTGCGGATGGAATTCGGAGGAGGCCTACTCTGTGCGATCTGATGGGACGCAGGGAGTGCGACATTGAGAGTGGGGTGGTGTTTAGACCTTCTCTTGGACTTTGCACTTGAGCTTCTTGTTCCTGCGCAGAACATGTATTCCATTGGCTATTGTCGATTCCCAAGGAGGCCATGTGGGGTCATATTTGTCTGAGCTTCCAGGTTTGGTTGAAACTTGGAGGGTGATGATGTAATGAAGAGACTTGTGTTCTGAAAGGGTGTTGGGCAATTCTTATTTTGTCTTTTTTTAAAAAAGTTTTTTATTTTTCCCTTTCAAATTCATTCATAGATATACATTCTTATAATTGCTATTTAACACTTGTCTATTCATCATTAGTCTCTATACTCATTTTTACACACGTATATAATACAGTTTGGGTCACTTTCTTGCCACCCCGTGCTTCCATCTTATTTTGCAACAACCTTACTCCTTCCATCTTCTCAACCTCCTTTGTTTACCGTCTTCTTCCTCCTCTCCGTCCTTCTTTCTTCTTCCCTCTCTTTCCCTTCTCCTCCTCCCTTCTGCTCTTCCTTACCCCTCTCTCCTACTCTAATTCCCCCACTCTTACTTTCTCTGCTTAACCCTGTCTTCTTTTCCCTTCTCATCCCCCTTTCCTTTCCGTTGTTGCCCTTACTTATTTATTTTCTCTAATGGGTTCCCGGGGTGGCATTTCAGCAATTCCAACTTTATATTTTCATACAAATAATTTTCTCTATTTACATTGTGTCTAATGGCTTTGTCCTGGTTTGGATCTTGTCTTTCGTCTTGTAGATAGGATGGCCCAGTCTTTCTTAATGGACACCAAATATCTGCTGGGGCCAGGGAGCTGATGCTGAATTTCTGTCTTCCTTAAGATTTCTTTTTCTCTTTTAGGGGAAATATAATACTCTGCCTTTTTAAATATTCTCAAAATATTTCATTCTTCTAGGAGAGATGACTTCCCTCACTAGTGGTTTTTGCTATACAATCATAACACAGCCTTCATTTTGGCTGCAGTCTGTGAGGGCAACAGACCGAAGTTGCCTTTATTGTGCTGGTCTGAAGAAGACCGTCTAATCCAGCGGTCACCAATTGGTGGTCCGTGGACCCACTGGTGGTCTGCGCGAAAATTTGGTGGTCTGGAGAAAAATCTTTGCATTTTTAATATTGCACTAACTCAGCGATTCTCAAACTATGCCCCCTGGGCCAGATACATCCCGCCAAAGCAATTAATCTTGCTCGCTGATGGGATGGGGTCCTTCAGGCACTTAGCTTGGCTGCCTATTTGGCAGCCCTTCCCTCCTTTCCTGGGAGTCCAGGCGCTTCAGTGAGCGGTGCATGAAAACTTCAGCCAGGCTCCTCAAGAGAGAGTTTGCAGGGAGCCGATCTAGGGCCTGGGCTGGCTACAAGACAAAAGTTCGTTCTTGGCCGTATTTGAGATTCTTAGCTGCAATGGACAGCAAACTAGGGTTGATCTCGGCGCTTCTCTCTGCTAACAGGCGGCCAAGCTAAGTGCCTAAAGGACCCCGTCTCGTCATTAATTTAGATTAGTGGTCTGCGGGATTTAAAATTATGAATTTAGTGGTCACTGAGGTCCGAAAGGTTGGTGACCCCTGGTCTAATCAGCATCATCCCTCCAGTTTAACAAGCAGACATTCTAGAGTGGAGTTTCTCAGCTTCAAAATGTGGGGATTTCAACTCCCAGAATTCCCCAGCCAGCTTGATGGCAGAAGGATTCTGGGAATTGAAGCTCACACATCTTAAAGCTGCTGAAGTTAAGTAATACTCCCATAGAGATTGCAGGAGTACCACTTTATTATTTTAGTGTAACAGCAGTATATATTATAATATAATGACAGAATCAGGCACAACTATCCACTCTCCAAATTCCTTTTCCCCTTCAAATTCACACTGTTGCGTAGTTTCGATACATAGACCAATCTTTCTCCTGCCATCTGCATGGAAAGCAGAATTTCTAAATCACTTGTCATGTGCTTTTTTATGAATGGAAAGTTTCATAAATGTGTACTTCATTAAACCCATAGAATGGAAGCCTTCTGTTATGCCAACGGTGGTGTAAGAATTCTTCTATGTTAAAGAAATGCAATATCACTTTCATTGTTAGAAGGCTATCATGAATATTTTATAGGTACTCTGCTTCACTAATGCACCTGAAAATAGTCTTAAGAAGTTTTCTAGCATCACTAAATCAGCTTAATAATTTATTTATCAAGCTTGCTATTTTTTGAAGTTTTTAATGTCGGAGCTTGGCAGCCTTTTTTTCGCTGGGAGATCACTCGGGCCATCACAAGCATCCCCGACATGAGTGACGTCAACCTGGCCACAGCCACCCTGGCCCAAGGACAAACCAGAAGTGGGTTCCTATCGGTTCGGACTGGTTCAGCCGAATAGATAGTAACTCGGCCAGACACATGACTGTACCGGTTCTATCCTGAGCGCCGCCATCTTATTTTCTGTTCTGCACATGCTCAGAAAAATCTTCATTGAAAAAATGTAATTCCCCCCCCCCTTTTTTTAATGGTGTGTGCATGCCAGTCCAGAGAGGTCCCAGAAATGGGCCATTTTTCGCAAAAAACAGTGGTGTTTTTGCTTTCCCCCAGCCCCCAGAAGCACCCTGCAGGCTTCAGCAGGGCTGGGGAAGGCAAAAATGCTCCTGATTTTGAAAAAAAGGGACCCGTTTTCTGCCCATTTTTCGCAAAAATGGGGGTGTTTTTGTCTTTCCCCAGCCCTGCTGAAGGCTGCAGAGTTTTCCTGGAGGACCAAACATTTTTTTCTTATTGAGTAGTTTGCAAGCGCTCCCTTAGCTCCGGCGAGACTGAAGCCCCCCCCCCCCCCCCCCATGGTCAAAACATTTCGCCACTGTTTCGGTGGGCATGGCTTGGTGAGGGGGTCATGTGACTGAGTGTGCATGAGTGACGTCAAGTTGGCCACGCCCACTCAGTCACTTGCCCCATCTAGCCACACCCACCAAAGCGGTAGTAAAAAAAATGGAAACCCACCCCTGGGACAATCTTGATGTGGCCCTTAATGAAATCGAGTTTGACTCCCCTGTTGTAGAAGACCAGAAAAGAACAAGGGGAGGGAGATGGACACTGTGATCAATAACCTTCTAAATAAGGACTGGCGGAGCAAGAGATAAAGGAAAAGGTTGAAAGGAATCTTTGGGTAGACCTCACCTCCTCTTTGTATTTGTTAGCAGCGGAGTAGCTTAGAAACCGGCCATCTAAAGTTACATCTGCAACATGTTTAAATCCTTTGCTCTTACAAAGAACAAACAAGGAGACCTCATTTACTGACTGACCTGTTTAGCAACTGTTTAAAGTTACAAGGGCACTGACAAAGTAACATTATGACCCATTCTGGGTGCTCACAACCATTGCAATGTCCCTGTAAACAATAAACAGTAATAGAGCTGGAAGGGACCTTGGGAGTCATCTAGTCCAGCCCTTTGCTCACGTAAGAGACCTGTACTAGAGATTTGAACCGCCGAACTGCCAACCTTTCTGATCGACAAGCTCAGTGTTGTAGCCACTGAGCCACCTAGTCAGGTTTTTTTTTTGTGATCATGTGATCGAGATTCTGATGCTTTGCAACCAGTGGATGGCCACTTGATCATCATAACTGAGCTTCACAGCTAACTTCTGACAAGCAGAGAAGAAATAGCAATACATGGTCATGTGATGTCTCACTTAATGACTGCAAGTGATTCACTTAACCACAGTGGAAGTGAGGTTGTAAACTTAACAGGATCTCTTACTTATCAACCATGCGCCTTAGCAACAGAATTACCAGCCCCAACTGTGGTGATTAAATGACAATTGCCGATATAATAAAAGGTAAAGGTTCCCTCGTACATATCTGCTAGTCGTTCCTGACTCTAGGGGGCGGTGCTCATCTCCGTTTCAAAGCCGAAGACCTAGCGCTGCCCGAAGACGTCTCCGAGGTCATGTGGCCAGCATGACTAAATGCCAAAGGCGCATGGAACGCTGTTACCTTCCCCCTAAAGGTGGTTCCTATTTTTCTACTTGCATTTTTACATGCTTTCGAACTGCTAGGTTGGCAGAAGCTGGGACAAGTAAAAGGAGGCCACCCTGTTACACGGTGCTAGGGATTCGAACCACTGAACTGCTGACCTTTCTTATCGACAAGCTCAGCATCTTAACCAATGAGCCACTGTCTCCTTTAGCCAGTATACTACATACTGCATAATGTTCTAATTGATGTGAGAGCAAAGTTTGCCTTCTTAACTTGGGCACACACTGCAAAATTTTGCCCTCATTGGATTGAGAACATTACAAGACATTCAGAGTATCCTCTTCACTCTGCGCCCCCCCTCTCCAGTCTTTGCAACCTAAACCATTTCTTACATTTGCAATTGGATTGTGCAAAACATCGTACATGTCAAAATTTGCTTGTGTTTCTTCTTTTTCCGTTTAGCTTTTCTAGGATTTTGCAAGAAACGGTGAAGGAGCTGGCACCACAATGTGATGTCACTTTTATGCTGTCTGAAGATGGAAGTGGGAAAGGAGCAGCCTTAATTACAGCGGTAGCTAAACGGATGCACCACATTGCTGAAAATTAAATTGATCTCCCAGACCTGAATGGGCAAGAAGGATCAACTGTAAAAATTCCTACACACACGGTTGTGGCACTGATCAAGCCAATCAGGGTCAATTTTTGCGGTTGATGGTCAGAAAGAACACAGGATACAAGCCGTCATATCAAAACGGATGGAGATTTTGCCTTATCTGGACACTGGGTCCTAAGTTGCCTGATATACAACACCGTATTTCATATTTCTTCCTTGTGCCTAACACAATTCAAAATATTAAATGGCCAAGTTCTCTAGGTTTGTTTTAAAGAAATCAGCTTCTTTGGCGTGTATTTATACAATCCCTGCTCTTTGTCCTAACATAGTAATTTCTTGTTAATGTTAAAATATCATTTGTATTGCATAAATACTTATTGGAGAGTAGGTATAATATACCATAGCTATGTACTAGGAGTGGATGCTGTTTACCTGCTGCAGTATTTTTTTCCACAGAATATGAAGGTTGGAAGTGATCACCTAGTCCCGTGATGGCGAACCTATTGCATGCATGCCAGAGGTGGCACACAGAGCCCTTTCTGTGGGCACGGGTGGCGTCGCCAGCTGCTCTTCTGATTTAAAAAACAGGCTGTTTTGGGGGGCTGTTTTCAGGCCGTTTTCAGGTTGTTTTCAGGCCAACAAATTGCCTGAAAATGGCCTGAAAACAGCCCGAAAAGCAGCCAAAAAACAGGCATGCATGCACCAACCAGCTGGTCTTCGGAATTCCAGCACTCTGGCACATGCGCACACATGCACGCATGCTCCGGTTTGGGCATTCAGTGTCAAAAAGGTTCGCCATCACTGACCTAGTCAATCCCACTACCCAGTGGAGGAATCCACCATTATAGCATCCCCAACAGATGCCTAACCAACAGTGGTGGGTTCCGGATCCCGTCGCAACCAGCATACTGCGACGGGGCTGTGTGTCCACCACGTGCACGCGTGCTATGCCGCATGTGCACCCACTGCCCGCGACACTCCAGCTGCTCGGTGGAGCATTGTGCAGGTGCTGTACGCTTCATGTGCATGGGCTGTATGCTGAGTGTGCATGTGCTGTACGCTGAGTGCGCATGGGCAAATGGCCCAGTTGGGTCAAATACAGATAAGGAATGCAGGCAGGTGGGTGGGTCCTCTGAAGCACTGTAGTGAACAATCCCTGCTACTCCCAGCAGGCACTGGGACACCGGTACCGGCTGGAACCCACCACTGCTACCAGGCAACAAGAAGGCTAACGCATAACATATAATAAATTAATGTTTTCCCCCCCATAAAAGTTCTCTCTCAGGTGACCCTCATTATATTTTAAGTTGTCTTGCATTTATTTGATGTTGCTTTTCAAAAACGAAGTCCATTCGATTTCAATGCATCTTTAAATACGGCTGAGAGAGCAGAGAAAGAAATTCCTCGTGCATTTTCTTGAAAAAGCAAGAGTTTGTTGTCCCCTATCAAGTTTGAACAGCTATTTTTCTAGAGACATTCAAGCAGCTTAAACCTTGGTTCTTGTGACAAGTGCTTACTTAATAATGGTAGTAGCCCAACTGTTGGAAGAAATGTCCTTCTGGGTTCAGCTCCCAGTGGGGAAAAAGACACTGGAAACATGGAGGCTGCTTGGAAAGATCGTTTAACGGTGGGCAGGATCACATGGCTTGAGCTCCAGAACAGAAAAGGGGGATCGCATGCTTCTAGATGTTGGGTGAAGAAGAAAAGAGAGAGAAAAAAGGGGCTTGCTGAGAGTTCCTGAGTTTTTGATACTCCCTGTTCGGCCCCACCTCTCTGTTTCCTGTTCCTGTGTAAGAAATGTATTCTGATTAGTTGTCAGACTCCAAGGGGTGGCAGCGGGGGGGGGGGGGAGTGGTCGTAGCTAACTTTGTAGGTTATGTGTCTTTTGAATCCCTAGCTTGATTGAGCATTGCTTCTTCCCAGGTGCCCTGTGGTGAGATGGGTAAAGGGCTAATGCTATCATCATGCCTTAATCCCATCACCCTGGATCTGAAGGGGGATCTTTGTAATGTAGAATAGACTGGCTCAGGCCTTTTAATGGCCCATTGAAGGTGGGGGTTATTAAGAGTGAGTCTGTTTCCTGCCTAAAAACATGTTTCTCCCTTTCTGATCCAGTGAAATATAATATTTTGCCTTTTCAATATTTCCCAGGATATTTCATTTTTCTAGGAGAGAGTGGATGCTAACTTCCTACACCACAAAAATTAGAATACTACAGCACCTGAAGGTTATTTTCTCCAAGGGTTCATTTTAATGCTTCAATTCTCCAGGATTGGGCCGCCTATAAATCTATTAAATACAAATACAATACAATTCCATATCCTGCTTAAAATTATGTGAAACCCTCCTCTTCGAACAATATTCTCTCCTTACATTTTAAAAAATAATTCTATAATCTATTTTGCAAAGGATTTCGATCTCACTTTTTCACCAACCAAAGCTGGGTGTTTTTTTAAAGTTATCTTCAATATATTTTAGCCTCATGGCAACTATCCATGTGGCATTTCTGTCTACACCTCTAGAGGGCGCTATAGAATAAGTACAGCTGCTGAATCCTTCAGTTCATTTTACTTCAATCCTTCATGTACTGAAGACAGTTTACACATGGAAATGTGTTTTACTGTGGGCCGCATGGGGTGTGATTTGCATGCTGCCTGCATCCCATGGATAGGGCTTCACTTGTTTGAGGGGCCCAGTTTCTGGCATGCTGTGTACCGGTGCTGGTCCATGGACTGGGATTGGGAATCCCCTGGTTTAGGATACTTTTGCAAGTGATCAATTAATGCCATTTACAAATGTCTAGTTTAATGAAAAGAAGGACTAGGGGAGACATGATACCAGTGTTCCAATATCTCAGGGGTTGCCACAAAGAAGATGGAATCAAACTATTCTCCAAAACAACTCAGGGTAAAACAAGAAGCAATAGGTAGAAACTAATCAAGGAGAGAAGCAACTTAGAACTGAGGAGAAATTTCCTGACAGTTATAACAATTAATCAGTTGAACAACTTGCCTCCAGATGTTGTGAATGCTCCAACACTGGAAGTTTTTAAGAAGATGTTGAATAACCATTTGTCTGAAGTGGTTTAGGATTTCCTGCCTAGGCAGGGGGTTGGACTAGAAGACCTCCAAGGTCCCTTCCAACTCTGCTATTCTATTCTATTCTATTCTATTCTATTCTATTCTATTCTATTCAAATGTTCATTAAATTTACCTTAGGAAAAAGAGCAATAGCCAGAATATATATAGTCTTCTGCTCTCTTCATTATACTAAAAGCATTTCCAACATTATTTCCACATAAGGGAGTGAAAAAGATCTAGACCAGGTTTCCTGCTATCTATTTCCCTGTGACATTGATAAATGTGGCCGCGACATGCTGAACCTTTTAATGTGGTACATTTTAAATTTTTGCAAAGGAAAAAGATGCAAATTAGATCCACTGTACTTCAGTAGGCTTCATACCTGTTTTTCTTTCTTTCTTTTTTCTTTTAAGATTTTTTTATTTTTATTTTTATTACAAATAGTATATCAAATCAATGTGTGAACAGTGTGGCACTTGGGTGTCATACATTCTAATACAAATAAAACTAATAAAGTTAATCATGATTATTACATTCAATCAACATATTTCTAATAATGATACATATTTATATTAGGTTGCAATCTGTCATTATTCAAATGTTCCATGTTTTCTCTTGTTATTACTTTATTTTATTATACAAAGGTGTATACACTAATATTTCCCCTTCTCTTATTTCTATCATTTATTCTAGCTTTTAATCATGTCATCCTTTATTTAAAATATTTTCCTTTCTATCCTAGCTAACTTCTAATCATGTCACCTGCCTAAAAGAAAAAAAAAAGAAAAAAAGAGAAAAGCAAATCAGAACAACAAAAAAGATATCCAAAAACATATACCTGTTTTTCTTAATCACCAGTCAATCATGCTAGAAATAAAATTGTACTGTATTGTGTTGTTCCAGTGATGTTAATAATACACTTTCCTTGCCCTTGTATACTGGAGAGAGAGAGAGAGTCAGAGAGACAGATAATGGTTTTAATCAGACACAGCTTGGTCTCTTCTCATCTTTTTCCTATCTGGAAATGATGAAACAATAAAAATGGAAATGGGAGAAAAGGAATTACAGAATTCAACAACATCTGGACAACAAAAGCCCTTGAATTTTACATCAACAAACATTTCTTACTTGAAACAATATGAGGGCAAAACTTAGTGCGCTCAGTACATTTCAGCATTAAGTAGCTGTTAAATAACTCTGAAAGAATATCCTTTACAATGGGCAGAAATATCTCAGTACAAAGGGAACACACACACTTTGAAAAATATCTGGCTTTGTTTATTAAAACAAAATAGTATATTTTTTCAGTTGCTTTTGTCCTCTTTTTTCTTTCATTGGTAGCACAGAATTCCTGCAAATCTGAATGTTCTGGTTGCAAATATCAAGAAAATGTGTGCTGCGCTGGCTGGAGAATTCTGGGAGTTGAAGTCCATGCATCTTAAAATTGCTGAGACTGAACATACTTGTTTCTGCTGACTTCTTTTCCCAACCTAAATTCTGCAGTGATCTTCCTTTCACTAGGCGAGCTTAAAGTTGACCTAAACAAATAATAAACATTGCCCCTTGAACAGATAAAACTGAGAAAGAATTGAACTATTTTAGGAAGAGAAAGTAATCTGACCACATAAGTAGAAATGGCAGACAAACAATGAATTGCAATATCTGTTGAGCTTCTCACTCTTTTATCAACGCTTCCCAGTTTTCCGTCTGCTATCTTCTTTCTGGCTATCATTAACCAAACATACAGGCGCTTTTGTGTACTTAGAGAAGGGTACGAGTTAAACGCACCAGAAAATCTCTGGAGGGTCCTATTTCAGTTTGACTGCTATCATCAGTTATAATCCTTTTTTGTTATTATTTGCTTTTTTGAACAACACTTACATTTTCTCAAATCAAGGGGAGTTAAAAGTTTGGGGTGCTGCTAATGTCAAATTTGAATGCAAATGACTTTTATTTTAGGAATTACGCACGCATGAATTATATATGTATAACTTCTTCATCTATGCAATAGATGCAATCTATGTAATTAAATAAAGCATAAAATCTTAGGCATGCAAATATTACTATTGCTCTTGGTAATAGCCTGTCATTAATTTAAGACACTTCAATGGTTCTGATTTCCTTTCAAATCTCTATGATCTTTATAACTTTCTAGAAAGAGAGGTGAGATTTGTCTGCCAACATTTGTCTGTCAAAATTCTTAGAAAGTAATCTTAATTTGGAAGAATCCTCTAATTTTTTTAAATGTCATGTCGAACAGACATGAACATGCTCCAAATTGAATGCCTTTAGATGAGTAAATAGTAATGGAATTGATAGAAAAATTTCCCCTGTTCATATTGTTCAAATTAGATACTAAATTGGAGTAGTCAGTTTGGAAGATTGGGTAAGCCAATTTACCCCAATCAAATATTCTAGATTACTGCAACACACTCTACATGGGGCTACCCTTGAAGAATATTTGGAAACAAAGCAGCGGTACACACATTCCTAGGAGCTCCTAGGGCTGCAGGTATAACACCATTGCTGCATGAGTTAAGTTGGTTATGAGTTTGTCTGGATCCAAATCAAGGTTCTGGCTGTGTTGTGGCCTATTGTGGCCTATTCATTCTTATCTAGTACCTATTTAGGGCTGATTGTTAATTGATCAGATTTTTGTGTCTTAGTGTTGTGGCCCGCCAGATTCGGACAGTGAGGAGGTTGGGGAGGAACATGGGCCAGTCCTGGAGTCTGAGGAAGGCTCTGACGAGGGATCTGTGTCGGAGGCAGAGAGGGGCCAGGCCAGTGGTGGGTTTCAAAAAAATTTCGAACCTACTCTGTGGGTGTGGCCTCCTTTGTGGGAGTGGCTTGCCGGCCATGTGGCCTGGTGGGAGTGGCTCTCTCTCTCTCTCCTTCCTTTTGTCTCTCTGTCCCTTTTTCCTTTTTTTCTTTCAGCTCTCTCTCACTTTTTCTTTCTTTTTTCTTTTTTTATTTTTCTTTCTTTCTTCCTTTCTTTCTCTTTCTGTGTGTGTGTGTGTGTGTGTGTGTGTGTGTGTGTGTGTGTCACTGGTGGGTTTCAAAATTTTTTGGAACCTCTTCTGTAGGTGTGGCCTGCTTTCCGGGTCCACTGGTGGAACCTCTTCTAACCGGTTCAGTAGATTTGACGAACCGGTTCTACCGAACTGGTGCGAACTGGCAGGAACCCACCTCTGGGCCAGGCCCATCTGACAGTTATCAGCTGTCTTCAATGTCAGACATCAGTAAGGCAGACGAACAGCTGGAGCCTGTTCCCAGTGTGCGCATGCGCAGAGTTGCCAGATGAAGGGAACAGCTGAAGAACAGGGGTCAACTTGGGAGAAGGCCACAGGTGGATGATGAAGGGCCCCTCCCAGAGGAAATAAAAGAGGAGTGAAAGGGGAGGCTTCCCCCAGAGCATGAAGCAAACTGCCTGTCCCGACAAAAAATCCTTTTATTAATTTCCTGTGAATTCTGCTCATTCACATCCAGCAAAGTCTTTTGAGGGAGAATTTACAGTCACAGACTTTATCTGGCTTGGAGAGCTGACAGGCCGATATCTGGAAAACTTGGCAAGGAGTCTCGGAGAGTCACGAACCAATTAAGTGAACTAATTGTCTCCTGCAAACTCCACTCCCCTTTTGCTCCTCTTTTATTTCTTCTGGGAGGGGCCATTCATCATCCACCTGTTGCCTTACACCCAAGTCGACCCTGTTCTTTAGCTGTTTCCTTCATCTGGTGACTCTACACATGCACACTGGGAACAGACTCCAGCTGTTCGTCTCCCTCACTGATGTCTGACTCTGAAGGCAGCTGATAACTGGCATGCGATTCTGGCCCAGAGGTGGTATTCATCAGGTTCTGACCAGTTCTGGAGAACTAGTAGTTGAAATTTTGAGTAGTTTGGAGAACCGGTAAATGCCACCTCTGACTGGCCCCACCCACATCTATTCCCTGCCTCCCGAGTCCCAGCTGATCGGGAGGAAATGGGGATTTTGCAGTAACCTTCCCCTGCCATGCCCACCAAACCACGCCCACAGAACTGGTAGTAAAAAAATTGAATCTCACCACTCCTCTGGCCCCCTCTCTGCCTCCAACACAGAGCCCTCATCAGAGTCTTCCCCAGACTCCGGGGAAGGACTGGTTCATGTTTTTCCCCAACCTCCTCAAAGGCTGAATCACTGGCCGCTGGTGGGCCACAACACTGTCTATATCTTGGATTTCTTAGCTGCAGTTTTAGTACAGTTTTTAATAATATTTTAATTTGTGCAGCTTTAATGTTTCAATATTCTAATTATGTTTTACTTGTTTTATAATTGTAAGTGACCCAGAGTCAATTTATAGGGAAGATGGGTGGCATAAAATATTAACAAATAAAGTAAATAAATATTCTCCAAATGCTTCAGGGACTGCAGAGTTGGAATCTTGAGACCTCGTAATTCCGGTCGATCTAGAAGACTCTAGGTTGAGGAAGCCTGGAGTAAAGAGGTCCCTGGATAAAGAGGTATAGTTTCTGCTTTATTCATAATGATCGCATTTGGCTGACTTTATAGTGGAGCCATTTGTTGTCGAGACAGGCTGGTTCTATTGAGTGATGATGTGAATTAAATCTTTGGAGAGGTGCCAGTTTTGCCTGGTTTAACTCTAGAGCCTTCGATATCCACTTTCGTACTGGCATAAAGCCTGAAAGTTAATCTTGCATTGCGTCTGTGGTCTCTAACACATCCTTGCTCAAAAACAGCAACAGATTTGAAGAGGAATTTGTGCAAAGAGGGGAAAAAAACCATCACAAGCTACCCCTTGCTTAAAGGTAAAGTTAAAGGCTCCCCTTACACATATGTGATAGTTGTTCTGGACTCTAGAGGGAGGTGCTCATCTCTGTTTCAAAGCCGAAGAGCCAGCGCTGTTCGAAGACATCTCCGTGGTCATGTAGCCAGCGCGACTAAATGCCGAAGGAGCACGGAACTCTGTTACCTTCCCACCAAAGGTGGTCCCTATTTTTCTACTTGCATTTTTACATGCTTTCGAACTGCTAGGTTGGCAGAAGCTGGGACAAGTAACGGGAGCTCACTCAGTTACGCAACGCTAAGGATTCAATCTGCTAAACTGCCAACCTTTCTGATTGACAAACTCAGCGTCTTAGCCACTGAGCCACCGCGTCCCCTAACCCCTCTGCTTATAGTTAGGTAATTTGACATTTGGGAGATGCATATGCTGGGCTTCCCTAAACATTGCATGTCTTAAATTTGCTTTCCCCAAAAAGACCTTTGCAGACCTGCCAACTGTCAGGGGGATGGCCGTCTCTTCTGGTGTCACATTTCTCAAAAGCACTCCTTGTCCTTCTTACTAATATCACCGAAATAGTTTTTCCCATGAGTGCCATTCCAGTTTGGACGGGTGTGATCTTTCTACCCACTGAAAGAATCCTTCAAGAGGTGCACTGCCGATAAAAATCTCCTTACGGGAAATATGAGTAAAGTACTAAAATCTGTCTCACAGTGGATTCTTACATCCATCTATTCTGCTGTCTTTCAATAAAATGTAGGAAGTTAACACCCACCCCTCTTTTAGGAAAATGAAATATTTTAGGAAATATTAAAAGGGCAGAATATTTCCTCTAAAAGGGAAGCAGAAATTCAGCTCCCCCCTCCCCTTGTCAATGGGCCATTAAGGCCTGAGCTAGTCTATTCTACATAACAAAGATCTACCTTCTTCAAGCAGAGCCATAATAGGACTTGCCCAAAGCCCTTTCATTACATCATCACCCAGCAAGGCTTGACAAACTTGGGACTCAAAACACAACCTACAAAGTTATCCTTGCATGAGAGTCTAACAATGAATCAGAATATAAGCTCAAATTCAAAAGCACAGAGAGGGCATAAAACCCATGGACTCTCAACATCTCTGCCCTTTCTTGCCCAGGACCTCAAACCATGTAATTCTGTCCACCATTAAAACCATCTTTCCAAACAGCCACCATGTTTCCAGTGTCTTTCTCCCCACTTGGAACTGAACCCAGAAGTATATTTCTTCCAAAAATTGTTATTGTATTTTTTCCAGGTATATGCTGACAAACTGAGGGTATGTTTGAGCTTAATGTCACTTTTTCAAATTGTTTATGATTCTTCAATTTTAAAAGTACAAATAAATGCAGAGCCTCTTTCTTCCAAAATTACTTTGACAGTAATTTTATATCCCATTTTATGCAGCCCATCATCATAAAAATCATCTCACCCCTGGAGCAGATAACATACATTTGAGTGTATCCATCTGGTTTTTATTTCTCCTAAAATAAAGGATTTCTCAGTCCCCCTTGGTTAGTTTTATCATGGTTTTTTTCTCAAATCTGCAACAGTCATATTCTGCAGAGAATTGTCAAACATGGAAGTTATGCATCTTATATATGGAATGTGTCAGGGTTCCAAATAGCGTCCAAAAGTAAATCAGAGTCCAAGGCAAAGTATTGCTCAAAGATCCAATTTATTAAGAGAGCCATGTTGACACATCTGGTAAATCTGAATCTGAAAGCTTCCCGGTTTTCCCCACCCAGTTGAAAGTTCAAGATCTTGCCCCCACACCCACAAGTCCATCACATGGTCCAATCTTCCACTGCCATGCTGGCAATTCCACCCATCCAGTTCCGGTCAGGTGCAGAGGTGCAAAGACAAAGGATGACCTTGGCTTTCTAGAAAGAATTTTGTTATGGCTACATCGCATCTCACTCCTACAATCCCCCCTCCCATTTTCCCACAATAGAAAATGCATAGCAGAATGATAGAAAGGGTGGCAGGCCAACGATCCAAAAGAAAAGATGGCTGCAGGCCTGACAGAATGTCCCTAAAGAAGGAGCACAGAAAAACAGAGAAAGTGAGAGAGGTTTTCTAATGGTGTTGTGAAATTGAGTTAAAGAACTGTAGTGATGGCTATGTTAAGTTTTCTGATAAGTGGTAAAATTTACAATAGAATGGTTTCCCCCAAGGGAATGTTAGAACATCTACATCTACATCAGGGATGTCAAACTCAAGGCCTGGGGGCCAGATCCGGCCAGCAGGGTGTTAGTTCTGGCCAACGAGGCCACCCTGGAAATAGTGAAGGACCAGCCCGCAGTATCTCTGCCAGTGAAAACATTTTTGCTGACAGAGGATTGCAAGAGGCCATTGCAGCCGAAAACGGAGCTTGGGAGCCTGTTTTCACTGAGAGAACACTTGTACCACCACAGGCTTCCCCGACACGAGTGACGTCAAGCTGGCCACACCTACCCTGGCCATGCCCACCCTGGCCCCGAGATCAAACACAAGTCTAACAGGACCTTCAACGAAATTGTGTTTGACACCCCTGATCTAGATTTACAACTCAAAAACAGCGTTATAGTTCAAATCTGGGCATGCTCCCAGACAGAAAAATAGATTAAAAAAGAAAAACCGAAGACAACAGCTTGGCTTTGTGGTTACAGTGCTGTTGACCATCTAAAACCCATCCACCCAATGGCTTAGCAATAGCTCAGCTTTCTCTTCATACTTACATTATAAGCACAGTGCAGTTTCTCACATAACTGATGACCAGCATGCATTTATCCATTTAAGGAGCTCCACAAGTGATTGTTAACAGTAGCTTTGTCTGCCCGAAGCTTTGCCAGCTTTAATATTATGCTCTATACAAAATGGGCTCATTTATAAGTGTAAGTGAGGTTTAAGCCAGGGGTCCCCAAATTCTTCACTCCTACTAGACCCCTTCATGAAAGTTCAGATTGTTAAATCCTAGACAAACTGTATTAGGCAATGCAGTGGTGGGTTTCCATTTTTTTTACTACTGGTTCGCTCGTGCACGCGACACTTCTGCACATGTGTAGAAGCTTCTGTGCATGCGGAGAAACGTCTGGGTGAGTGGGCGGAGCCTCTCACTGCCGCTATTACCGGTTCGCCTGATCCAGGCTAAACCAGGAGCAACTCACCTCTGATGCAATACATAAGAGGAAACACTGGCATATGGAAAGGATACTCCCACTGTATCACTTTTGGGAGGAGTGATCTCCAATTGGGTTCCAGGAAAAGAAGATTTCTCAAAATCCATTGCAAGAGACCATGTGAGCTGTAATATCAGTTGATGGAGCAGGTAGATCAATACCATTTCTAATAAGGAAATGGGAACCCTATTCAGATATAGGTTGTTGCGGAGGCTTTCAATTGATGTGAAAAGGTTGAAAGCCTGTGGTTAAATACTGAAATTTTCATATCATGCTGGCTGGGGAATTCTGGGAGTTGAAGTCCACACATCTTAAACTTTCCCAGGTTGAGAAATGCTGGTCTGATGGATACAGAATAATGTTGTGCTTGAATGCTGCTTTCAAAATTCTCTATTTGTCAGACCATACAAACCCGAGTACAGTTGAGCCATTAAGAATGTCTAGCCTAGAGATTGCAAATAATTAAAGGTAAAGGTTCCTCTCACACATATGTGTTAGTCATTCCTGACTCTAGGGGGCGGTGCTCATCTCCGTTTCAAAGCTGAAGAGCCAGTGCTGTCCGAAGACGTCTCCGTGGTCATGTGGCCGGCATGATTAAACGCCGAAGGTGAACAGAACACTGTTACCTTCCCACCAAAGGTGGTTCCTATTTTTCTGGGAAGCTGGGACAAGTAACGGGAGCTCACTCCATTACGCAGGCTAGGGATTTGAACCACAGAACTGCTGACCTTTCTGATCGACAAGCTCAGCATCTTAGCCACTGAGCTACCTTACCATTCTATACCTAACAGCATTATTTATCAATATTAACTATTTACAGCTGAAACGATGGACTTTTCTCATTTGTCGTATTTTTTCCCCTTTTTAAAAGATAATTTCAATGTGGTTTTTTTCTTTTCTTTGGCAGTGTGTGCATTTTTATTTTTGTGTTTTTGTTTTTCTGTCACAATTTTAAAAGCAATAAAAGAACAATAGAATCATGGGGTTGAAAGGGACTATAGAGGTCTTCTAGTCGAACCCTCTGCCCAATTAGAACACCTTAGTGCATCCTGGACAAATGGATGTCCAATCTATTCTTTAAAAACCTCCAGTGATGAAGCACTCACCACTTCTGGAGGTAAGCTGTTCCACTGCTTAATTGTTCTCATTGACAGGCCTTTCCCCCCTTAATTCTAGTTTGGATCTTTCTTTGATCAGCTTCCATCCATTACTTCTTGTTGTGAGGTGCTTTGGAGAATAAGTCAACCCCCCTTCTGCCTGTGACAGTCCCATGAGTGCTGGAAGGCAGCTATCATGTCACCCCAATCCAAGAATAAATCAAGTTTTAAGAAAGAAATAGATGATATTGAACCTAGAATTTTACTCACGTTCAGCCAAAATACTGCAAGCAAAAAATGACTGTCTAATCTAAGCTATATTTAAACCTAGAGTGTATTCCCATATTTAGTAAGTGCTCTAAGTGCTTTGTCACTCACTTGTATCTATGTGTGAACGTGCACATTGTCACATACTGTCAAAGTCTTATGATCTTAAGAACCATAAATGCCTGAAGCCAGTGTTTATCTAGGTTTCTGAAAGTAGGAGCCCTTTGGGCCAAATTACACAAGGATCAGCATCAGGGATTGGATGTCTTGATATTTTGTTTTCCTTCATTTCTTTCAAGCCACCTGTAAGGAGGTTTCTCAGTTGGCCAAAAATATTATGTGGCAATCAAGGGTGATCTTTTAAATTCTTTTTTAGCATGCTTTTTTGCCCAGAACTACCTTACCCTATGAAGATGCTATTTTATTCCATGAGAAAAGAAAGCTTGTAGCTAAAAGCAGGGGCCAAGACATCGTTTAAAACAGTGGTCACCAACTGGTGGTCAGTGAGAAAATTTTGGTGGTCCGCAGAAAAATTATTTATTTTTTATATTGCACTAAATCAGGGGTCTTCAAACTATGCCCCCTGGATTGATGGATGCAATGAACGCTTGTGTTGCTGCAGAGAGTCTCCCCTTCGGGGTCTTTTTGTGGTGGTGGGGGCAGAAATTCTGACTTGGGGTCTGCTTCAGCCTTCTGGTATGGGGCTTTGGGTGAAGGCTGGAGGGAAGTGCCGCTGATGGAGAAGAACCAGAGGGCCTTGTTCTAGTGGGACTGCATCATGGGGTTCCACCACAAAACCGCGGTCAACTAAAGCGCGCTCGACGAAACCGTGTACCTGACGTCATCAAAGCGCGACGAAAAAAGCACGCTGTGAGCTGTAAAGCTAAAATTAACGCGTAAACCTAAACCTAACCCCCCGAAACCTAACCCTAAACCTAACCCTTAACCTAACCCTAAACCTAACCCTAACCCTAACCCTAACTCTTAACCTAATGCTAAATCTAACGCTAACCCTAAACCTAACCCTAAACCTAACCCTAACGCTTAACCTAACCCTAACCCTAACCCTTAACCTAACCCTAACCCTTAACCTAACCCTAACCCTAACCCTTACCTTAATGTGAATCGGCTTGCTTTAAAAGCGCTTTTTAAAGCGCCCTTTTTTCTCCGCGGTCGTATTTGTCGCGCTGCTGATGACGTCAGGTACACGCTTTAATCGGGCGCGCTTTAGTGGACCGCGGTTTTGTCGTGCCATGGCATCATGGAACTGGCTGACCATCTCAGCCCGCTGAGCCTACAGGGGGAAGTACCTGGCCTTGCACTCCCGCAGGTCTTCCCTCTGCTTAGAAAGCCTGTGCTCTTAGTCCTCAGTAAGGTGCTTCTACTGAGCCTCCTTCTCGGCCAGATCCAATTTGAACTGAGCTGTTTTGTCAACTCTTTCTCGTGGTGGCTGCTTACCTCCAACAACTGCTTCCTGTTGGGGCTCTAAGGAGCCCTGGCGGAGAGCCAAGGAGTGGCTGGAAGGGAAGGGGCGAGTAGAGGCTGGCGAGGTGCCCCTCGATGTGAGTAACATTGAGTTGGTCATGTCCACCCAATCACATGACCACCTAGCCACGTCCACCCAGCTGGTCATTAGGCAGATCATATTAGTGGTCTGTGGGATTTAAAATTATGAATTTAGTGGTCCCTGAGGTCCGAGAGGTTGGTGACCCCTGATTTAAAACATTGTTTTTCAAACTTGGCAACTTTGGGATGTGAGGACCAGCTGCCAGAATTCCCCAGCCTGCTTGATTTAAAATGAAAGAAGAAAATAGTTCCGAAGAAATCTTCTTCCAATCCACTTCAGTGTTATGCAGATACCTTTGAATTAAAAGAATCAGTCATGGATATTCACACTCCACTACATCATTGAAAGTTTGGTGCTAAAATAATGTCTTTTACTTTTAGTCCCACCCTTCCTTCCTGGCCAAAGTTGACTGAGTCTGCAGCAGGAAGAGGAAATCCTAAATACTCCATCTGAATGAAGTTACGTGGCAGAAAACACAAGACTTTCACCAGAATATACTTTTCCACCAGATGTTTTCTGAATGTATGGAAATCCAATATTCCTAATCCCTATCTACAATCATGGGGACTAATGCTCTGTACATTTGGAGAGCATTGGATTGGGTGAGTGGGATTTTTTGTACAGATCTACTATCAAAATGCCAAAAACTTGCTTATGTGCCTTTGAAGGAAAGCAGCTTCAGCATAAGAATAGAGAAATATAGAATAGAATGCAGGAATGTAGAATAGAATAGAATAGAATAGAATAACAGAGTTGGAAGGGACCTTGGAGGTCTTCTAGTTCAACCCCCTGCCTAGGCAAGAAACCCTATATCACTTCAGACAAATGGTTATCCAACATCTTCTTACAAACTTCTAGTGTTGGAGCATTCACAACTTCTGGAGACAAGTTGTTCAACTGATTAATTGTTCTGTCAGGAAATTTCTCTTTAGTTCTAAGTTGCTTCTCTCCTTAATTAGTTTCCACCCATTGCTTCTTGTCCTGCCCTCAGGTGCTTTGGGGAATAGCTTGATTCCCTCTTCTTTGTGGCACCCCCTGAGATATTGGAACACTGCTATCATGTCTCCCATAGTCCTTCTTTTCAGTAAACTAGACATACCCAGTTCCTGCAACCGTTCTTCATATGTTTTAGCCTCCAGTCCCCTAATCATGTTTGTTGCTCTTCTCTGCACTCTTTTGAGAGTGTCACGTCTGTTTTACATTGTGGTGATGTAGGGTGTAGAGTGTGACGAGAACATTCTGGCCAGACTTTCTCTGGCTGAACTATTTAGTTATTTATATACATCTGCCATTATTTGTATGCTACTTTCTCTCCAGCTGTCAGAGATTTAGAATTCATTAAACCATAAGACATATAATAATACAGGTAGACCTTGATTTATGACCATAGTTGGGATTGGAACTTGTGCCTCTAAGTGATGCGATCATTAAGTAAGTTATCGTGTGACTGTACCCAATTTTACAAACTTTTTAAAACCATGGGTGCTAAGAGAATTTGCTTTGTTTCTTGGAAGCCAGCTGAGAAAGTCACCAATGATTATCATATGAACCTGGGATGCTACAACCAGTGTAAATACAGGCTTGTGGCAAAGTGCTGAACCCCTATCACATGACTGGAGTCTGTGATGGTCTTAAATCTGAGGACTGGTTGTAAGTAACTTTTTTTCAGCATCGTCGTAACTTTGAATGATTGCTAAGTGAATGGTCTTAAGTTGAGGACTACCTGTATTATAAACTAATAAACACATTATGACCAAAGGCAAAACACTACTGAAATCAGCCCCACACCAAGAATGCCTCTATGGAAAGCCTCTTCAGAAAATAATGGTTTGTAACCAGGGTTAATAAGGAAGGGTCTATTTCAACACTAGGGTGAGCAGATTGCTGCAGAAAGAGGGGGCTGCAACTGAGGTTTGTCTTCTCAGCTCCAATTCTTCAAGTCTTGCATGGGGAAACCATAGCACAACCTCCTGGCCAACAGGCATTCCATCTGGGGCAGGTTCCACCACAAATGCGCGAATGACAAAAGCGCGCCTGACTAAACCGCGGTGACAAAACCGCGCCGACAAAACCGCGCGACGAAGGAGCGACGAATGAGCCCTGAAGCGCGCCGACAACAGCGCGCCGACAGAAGTGCGCTGTAACCTAACCCTAAACCTAACCCTAACCCTTACCTTAACTTAAATTGTGCTTCTGTCGGCGTGCTGTTGTCAGCGTGCTGTTGTCGGCGCGCTTTTGACATCGCGGTTTTAGCACCGCGGTTTTGTCGGCGCGCTTATGACGTTCGCGCTTTTGTCGGGTCACGCTGGGGCAGCCATAAAGCTAACTAGGACCTGGGGCCAGAGGTGGTATTCAGCCGGTTCTGACCAGTTCTGGAGAACCATTAGCAGAAATTTTGAGTAGTTTGGAGAACCAGGAAATACCACCTCTGGCTGGCCCCCACCCTCATCTATTCTCTGCCCCCAGTACCCAGCTGATCGGGAGGAAATGGGGATTTTGCAGTATTCTTCCCCTGGAGTGGGGATAGAATGAAGATTTTACCGTATCCTTCCCCTGCCATGCCCACCAAGCCATGCCATGCCCACCAAACCACGCCAGCAGAACCGGTAGTAAAAAAAAATGGAATCCCACCACTGCCTGGGGCCTATAAAAACTTAGATGTGTATTGACAGAGAACAAAAGCAATATCATAAACTATAGAATATAGCATTATAGTAGCCATCTTCTCTGATCATTCTATGCGTTTCATTCTCTTGCCAATAAAATTCACTTTGATTACTTTAGGAGCAGCATTTCTAGACAGGTTTATCTGGCAATACCATAAAAAACGTGACGGATGGCTCCTATGCCTTTTCCTTCTTAATGCATTTTCTGTGGAAAGGAAAAAAAAGAGAAAAAATGTGGTGGGAAAACATAGGAAGAATACAGAAGCTGAAGTTATTGGATGTCGTCCTCCTAAAAGAATACAGACCCATAAAAGTTTTACATGGATGCAGTCATAAGATCCCTAGGCTACTGGTGCCCCAAACTCTCTTTCTTTTAATGAAATTTAGAAATCAGCTGAAAAGTGGGATAGGTTTTCTGACACACAGAATTTAAGCATATTGTTTTAGAGGGCGTTTAATTTTTCTGCTTATGGCAGAGAGGAATAAGGAAGGATTCAGAGAAATTGCAGCAGGTTTCAAACCAAGGCACACTGATGATAGGGGAATAAAACGAAAATCTGTGAAAAGGCTCTGGATGAGATAAGCATGTTTTGCCTGGGGAAAAGATGACTGATCAAGGGACAGGATAGTATATTTCAAATATCTCAATGTCTGACTTAACAGTGGAAGAATGTCAATGTTCTTGCTCATTCCAGAATCTGAGGGTACAGTGGTGGCAGAGGTGGGTTCCTACCAGTTCACACCAGTTCGGTAGAACTGGTTCGTCAAATCTACCAAACTGGTTAGAAGAGGTTCCACCAGAAAGCAGGCCACACCTACAGAAGAGGTTCCAAAATTTTTTGAAACCCACCACTCACTCACACACACACACTCACACAGAGAGAGAAAGAAAGGAAGAAAGAAAGAAATAAAAAAAGAAAAAAAAAGAAAAAGTGAGAGATGAAAGAAAAAAGAAAAAAGGGACAGAGAGACAAAAGGAAGGAAAGAGAGAGAGAGAGAGAGAAAGAAAACACATGGCTGGCAAGCCACTCCCACCAGGTCACATGGCTGGCAAGCCACTCCCACAAAAGAGGCCACACCCACAGAGTAGGTTCGAATTTTTTTTGAAACCCACCACTGAGTGGTGGGATTCCAAATCTTTTCCTACCGGTTCTATGAGAGCATGCTTTGCGCTTGAGCGCAGCACTCAAAAGCCCACCAAACCACACCCACAGAGACGGTAGTAAAACGTTTTGACTCCCACCACTGCACTCAAAGACTGCCCTTGGTGTCAGCGCTGGTGAGCTGAGCTGTTTTTTTTAGCTCAGTTGAGGCGCAGGAATCTTCAGATGCCACCAGTCTGGGGAGGGTGCCTCTCTTATTCATATGGAAGAATATATTTTTTTTGTCATTTGAGCTCCTATTGGCAATCTGAAATGGTACCATTCTCTTTCTCATGCTTAGGCTTTCTTTTCCCTTGCTCTTTAGAACCTGGATGGCAATTACCTTGTTCTTTCTTTGCGCTGAGGCCATCAAAGGCTGGCATTTGGTCCTCTTGGTAGAGGAGGGAGCACAGGAATGTGGTCCAGCAGCTATTAAACATTAACTATATCATTAAAGAAAATACTTGAGTTGGGCAAGACTGGCCTTGTTGCCTGAGAAATAAGGAGTGGTACTCTTGAATATATTTCCATAAATAAATTGAATAGAAACTTTATTCAGGCATTTAAGCATATCAAAAGTGATCAATACAAATATATACATTAATCTAAGGGAAAAAATAGGACATACAACCCTTACAATTATATGTTCTGGCCTTAAAAACTAGTCTTTTATACAGTAGCAACAAAAGCCAGAAACAGAACACTTATGTAAGTTCTACAACTCAGTTGCACATATGTAAGGACAGAAAATTCAACTTTACTGCATGTTAATCCCACTAAATGCTTAGGTGTCTTTTAAAAATTGTTGTTCAAATCCTGCACAGTAGTGGTAAAGCAAAATAGAGCAGTGATCCTCTGTGGCAGGGATGGTGGCATTTTGGAACACATTGATCCATGCTCATTTGTGGGAGAGACAATAGATTGTTTTATTTTTTTATCTCCCACCCAGCAGTGGCAGCGGGGACAATCAGAGCAAAAAATGAATTTCTTCAGAAGCCCAAAGCATGTAGAGTACGTGCTTTTCTTGGGTTTTAAAACCAAATCAAACTGGGAAATATAAGTTGCAAGGCCTTCATGCAACACTCTGGAAAGTCAATGGGGCATCTCAAGTTGGAGTGAGGAAAACGAATGCAAAATCACAACACATTTTGTTTAGCTCAGGGCGAAGAAATCCTCTCTAGGGGAACCGTAACAGGAGAGATGCTAGTCTACGGTGGTAAAAAAAACACACACACACACAGAGCTGCCTGGTAACACCTTTTCTGATGAACACCTTTTGTTAAAAGACATAAACTATCTGGAATCACTACTTATGAAAGCACACACCTTTTAAGAAACAGTGTTAGCCAGAAAAGATGCTCCCAGACTTCTAGAAATACACAGATCAGTCTCACTGCCATGACACAGCAAATTGCATCTGAATCATTTTTATTTTATTTAGTTTGTCAAACATGTGATAACAAGTATAAGTATAAATATAAATATGAACACAGTAAATGGGTTCGAATAAATGGAGACAGTAGGACAGGGATGATAGGCCAGTTAGTGCGCTTATGCACACCCCCTTTCAGACCTCTTAGGAATGGGGTGGTCAACAGTAGACTGTCTTAGGTTAAAATTATGGGGATTTGAGGTAGTGGTGAAATTCAATTTTTTTACTACCGGTTCTGTGGGCGTGGCTTGGTGGGCAGGGAACAGGATACTGTAAAATCTCCATTCCCTCCCCACTCCAGGGAAAGGATACTGCAAAATGCCCATTCCCACCCCACTCCAGGGGAAGGATACTGCAAAATCTCCATTCTCACCCCACTCTGGGGCTAGGCAGAAGTGATATTTGCCAGTTCTCTGAACTACTCAAAATTTCTGCTACCAGTTCTTCAGAACCTGTCACAGAACCTGTTGAATTTCACCCCTGATTTGAGGCTGTAACAACATTCAGGTAGTGCATTCCAAGCAGTGGTGGGTTCCGGATCCCATTGCAACTGGTACGGTTGCAACGGGCCCCGGGCCCCTCCACATGAATGTACGTGGGGCGCAGGCACACGTGCGTGGCATGTGCATGGGTCTTACCGTCCAGCGGTGCCTCTGCAGTGCTCCAGCTGCTCGTTGGAGCGTCCCGGCAGGTGTTGTATGTGCCATGCGCTTGTGTGCCGAAGACTTAATGGTACCGGGGCATACCGCCTGCAACCCACCACATTTCAAGCATTGGCCACTCTGTTGCTGAAGTCGCTATTTTCAGCAATTTTGGAGTGGTTGACCTTGAGTTGATCAAAATGCTTCTTTTGGTTTATCAAAACATTTGTGGGTTGAAATCTGTGCCTGAAAGTGCCTCAAAAGGTGGGATGCAAATGGGATCCAGGGAGTGGATAGAGGCCTGCATCTTTACACAGCTAGCTAATTATCCACGGGCAACGTTTGAGATTTTTTTTTTTACTCCGACTTTCCTCCAAGGCTCCCAGGGCGTCTCCCAGAGTCCCCTTGGTTCTCCCCAAGGACCGAAAGCGCGCGCCAGGGGTCCCCACCCAAAGCCCTCTCTCTCTCTCTGCAAGAGGACACCTTAGAGATCTCCTCGGGGTCGGGGAGGATCTCTTTTGGCACCTTTCCCCCCCGCCTTTTCAAAGACGTCCCATATTACAGCACCCTCGCCCCCACCCGGCCGGCTGTGTCCAACGGTCGAGAAACCAGGGTGTGTTTTTTCCACCAGCCTTCCTTCAGGGCGAGTCCAAGGAGGAGCGTTTTTACGCGCGGGCCTGGCTTCCTCCGGAGCGGGAAGGGCGCAAGAGAGGCGAGGCGAGGCGAGAAAACGCCTCCAATCCCTTCCCCGGGGAGCTCGAATGCGAGACCTCCAGTCACTTCGGGGAAAAGCCTAAGCGGACGTGGGGGACGTGCGGGGGGAAAGGGATCCCTTTTTCGGGGCTGGCCGTCCGGAGGGCCCTCCTCCCCTTCCTGGCGAGAGAAGGCGAGGCGGCGGGGGGTCCGCCAGCCGGCGAGCCTTCTTTGCCAGCCCTGCCTGGCCATCTCCCGCCCGGCTCAGCCAATGGCAGCGCAGGAAGGGGGCAGGTTTTCCACTTAGTCACTCTCGCGTGGAGGGAAGGCAGAGAAAGGAGCATCCTTTTTTTTTTTTTTAATTATCCCCCGGCGTGGTTGAGGGACGGGACCGCTGGGGTCTTTCTTTCCCCCCACTCCTCGTGGTCAAGAGAGCCAAGAAGCGGCGCGCCTCCCTTCTTCATCCTCCACCAGCCCAGCTTTGGGGTCGCCTTCTCTCGGGGTTGCTGTCCGGCGAAGCCGCCTGGGAACCCTCCCTCCGTTTGCAGGATGATCGCCGCTCAGCTGCTGGCCTATTACTTCACCGAGTTAAAGGATGACCAGGTCAAAAAGGTAAGCCGCGCGTGGGGGTCGCGCCAGGGCGCACCTCCGCGGGGCCTGGCGTGGGAAACGCTTCCCTCCCTCTCAACCTGCCGTGCCCGTTGTTTGCACCTGGCGGGGAAACGGGCTCCCTCCGTCGCTTTTCGGGGCCGGCTCGCCAACGGAAAGACGAAGCAGCCGCCCGCTGCAGTGCCCTTGAACGGGGATGTAGTGTCATAGCGGCGGCGGAGTAACGCCGCCGTCATGGTTCCCTCCCCGCTCAGGGCGGAACTTGCCGAGAGGATAGTCCACGAGGGACGGAGGATTTCAGGGCCTAAGGTGGCCTCCTCGGGGGCAGAATCGACGCGTGGGCAGGGCCCCCCGGCTGGTTTCAGTGCCCACCCTAAGGAGAAACCCCTCCGATATCGAGCCGGGAAGCGAGACTTGGCGGCGGCGCCCTCAAAGGGTGGCCCGGCACGTGCCTTAAATTTTGGTCACCACCTTATGATTTTGAGGTTAAGTGGGGAATCCCCCACTAAACCCCCGAAATAAAACGACCTCAGGCGGTGACGTGACGCCCGGTGGGAGATCCTTTGATACAAAAATAAAATGGGGAAAATGTAAGACATCTTCTGCAGCTGTAATGATTACCTGAAGTTGTCTCCCAGGACTAAAAATACTGTAGTCCTAAAATTTGCAAAATATTTAGGAAGGATGGGCTTCGGTTCAGGTGCAGGGCCAATCTTTTTTTTTTTTTTTTACATTTTTTTAAATTTTTGATTTTTACTTTTTTCAGTGTGCAGGATTTGCAGACATATGACTATTTTGTTAGGAATGGAAGGTGAGCAGTTCTGTATTGGAAGAAAAGGCTATAGGATTCCTTAAGAAAGGAAGGGATCCCGAGCTATATTGTGACTTTGCAAAAAAATATTGCCTGTAAACTCAAAGCAAGTTTTATTCATTACTGGTGACTCATCTGATGATATTGAATGTGTTTTGTGTCCATCACCTTCTTAATGGATTTTAATCGGAGATTTTGAGACCTACTTTGGAGGTCTTAAGATTTCCCCCCTCTAAATGGTAATGTGTAGTTCTTGCAACAAGGAAAGATATACACAGACAGCAGTGGCAGCAACAGAGGAAATCGTTTATGGCCAGCGTGGGGAGCTACTCTGTTCTGCGTGTATTTGTACATTGTACCGTAATGTCTTCTTCCCTGGTTTCCTTTGTAGGAGGAGATTGTATGGAAGCAGTCAGATGAAGGTTATGACCTTAATAAAACTTGCTAGTTAAAAAAGAAACTACCAGATTCGTTTGGATTCCATTTTTTGCTTTATTTAAAATACCTATATCACCTTTTTCATGTTTCTGCCCCTGCTATCTCACAAATCTGCAAAAACAAAGCCAAGACTTTAAAATAAAGTAAGTGAAGCTAACTCTGAATATGCAGAAACAATGATTTCATCTGAGGTGATAAAATATTGGTGGATTTTTTTTGTAGGAGAATGAACATATCTCCTCTTAGTACAATGAGAAAAATAATTGGTATTGGTACTAAAATAATAGGTCAAATAATACTTTAGCTGTTTTGAATTGAAAACTTTAAACTTTAAAAAAGCAATAATACTGAAAAAGTAGTAACAATAAAATAGTAAAGTATATTACTTTGAAATAAATCATCTGTCTTCCTACAAAGATTATTGGAAAGAATGTGTGAGAAAGAGAAAAGTTGGGCTAATTGTTGTTAGTTGCGAAGTTGTGTCAAGGACCCAAGGACAATGTTCCTCCAGGCCTTCCTGTCCTCTACCATCCTCTCCTCTACCATAATACATTATACTAAGCTATGGTTTGTTTGTTTTGATCATGGCTTTTTGAATACCTTAGAGTGAGTCATTTATATGTCAGTGCTAAGCCATAGATTATGATTTTCAAACTTAATATTTGTGTTTAGACAGAAATTAACAACATAGTGAACTCCATTGAAACAAAGAAAGATGAAAGCAAGTCCAATTTTGATAGTTGATGTTGAGACAACCCTTTAATGTTCCAGAATTCTTCATAAGAATAAGAATTTGCTATTTATAACATTACGGGACCCCCCCCCTTTAGTAGAATAAAATATTTTGGGAAATATTAAAAGACGCAGAGTATTATATTTCCCCAAAGGAGAAATGGAGAAACATGCTCTTAGAGGCAGAAAGCAGCCCCAATTTCCTGTATTGTAAAACAGCCTCCAGCAGAAATCTTTAGAGATGGTAATGTTGGACCCATTAAGAAATCTCTGGACATGGGATTAAAATTTACATTCTTCCCCCACCCAGATCTTTAAGGACAGGACATGACCTTTTAGGACATAATAAGATTAACCCACTGCCATTAGAATAACAAAAGACATCAGGTTCACTACATTGCAAGATCCTTGCAGCATTTCAGAAATTGTATAAAAATCCTTGCACTGATCAAGCTAATTTGTCAGCTGTCCCAGAACTGCAGGCTGGGGTTCTGCTCATCAATAAATTTTCCAGTGCCTTTCTCCCAGCTTGGAAATGAACCAGATGGATTATTCTTCCTACGTGATTTTTTTTTATCTTGCACAGAATTATGTGGTTGATTAAAATGCAGACAAATGAGAACATTGAGGTTTTCAGCAAATATAATAAAAGCCACTTGAATTAGGCAGTCATAGAGGAGCCCAGATAAGATAGAGGTGGGACACAAATTGATTCAAAAAATATTTTGTTGTTGTTAGTTGCGAAGTCATGTCTGACCCAACGTGACCCCATGGACAACATTCCTCCAGGCCTTTCTGTCTTCTATCATTCTCTGGAGTCCATTTAAGCTCACACTGACTGCTTCAGTGACTCAATTTAGCCACCTCATTCTCTGTCACCCAATTCTTCTTTGGCCCTCAATTGTTCCCAGCATTAGGCTCTTCTCCAGTGAGTCCTTCCTTCTCATTAGGTGGCCAAAGAGTTTCCTCTTCAGGATCTGGCCTTCTAAAGAGCAGTCAGGGTTGATCTCTTCTAGGACTGACTGGTTGGATCATCTTGCAGTCCAAGGGACTCGCAGGAGTCTTCTCTGGCTTCATAGTTAAGGCCTCAATTCTTTGGCGCTCTAAATAACATGGAAAGAAACAATTTTTCGAGCACTAAGATTTGCTTAAATTCTGACAGTTGCTAGCCATGGTCCCATTGTAGATGGAAGGATTGTTCATATCCTGCCAAATAAGTAATTGTTAACAAAATAGTTAACTCTTGCTTTAAAATTGTTGCCTCTATTTTCAATTCCTCAATCACAACATTCTTCCTGTAAAACTCCTAAGTGAAACAAGGACTTAAAAACTTTTACAAGATCTACATTGAGCATGTACAAGTTGTAGCTGGCCTGTAGTAAATTCCACTTTGTCATTAAAGAGAAACTTCCTAGCAGTGAGGATAATTAACCAGTGGAACAGCTTGCCTTAAGGAATGTGGGCACTTCATCACTGGATAATTACTTAGCTGAAATAATATAGGTTCTCCTCCTTGGGGAGGGGCCTGGGGGCTGGAATAGAAGACTTCCAAGCTATCCCATTCCATCCCATCCTGACCGAAGATGTTAGAAATTGGTAAATACCTTCTTGAGTGCTTCAACTGTTTGGGCAATCCCAGATAGTAGCAGTAGATGCAGCATTCTTCCATTTTTGTTGGAATCTCATCAGACTCAGATGTCCAGGTTTTATTTAGGGTAAATAAATAGTGATTCTCTTTTGGATGGTTGAGGGTTTTCGGGTACAGCTTTCTTTTCCAGATGACAGCTGAAGATTCGCCTTGCTGTCCATCTTGGGGAGATTGAAAGGGCTGGAACATCCCAGCAGTTTGATACTCTCCAAATACTTTGGTGTGTTCATGTTTCACGTGGCAGCTGAACTGGATCAAGACGCAACCTACAGTTTGACCCAAGATTGCCTTATAACTTGGCAGTGCCGTGTAGAGTCAATAGATGGTAGACTATAGAGTCATAATGTTTCCCTGTTCTAATCTTGTATTTTCAAAAGTTGTAATGTTTGCAAAGTGATGGGCCAAATTGAATTTCAATTTCTGTATGAATTTCGGTACTGACACTTTCATGCATTTGGATGGCCAACTGATATTTCAGAATGTGGATGTGGATTGTTAAGCACAACTAGAAAATGCTGTTCAGTTGGGTCCTGTGAATAAACAAAGTTTACACCAATGCAAGTCATTGGTTTTATGTTACACACACATGTACGTTTTTGGAGTTCTCCAGATAGCTTCTTCAGACAAGAAAATAAACAAAGAGCATATGTATAGCTATTCTGTGTTAAGCCCATCTGACCATATAGCCAAAGCAATAAAGTATATGGGGCAAACTATGGAGCAATAAGATATAGGTAGTCCTCGACTTACAACCATCATTGAGCCCAAAGTTTTCAGTGCTAAGCAAAGCAGTTGTTAAGTGAGTTTTGCCCCATTTTTTTGATCCCATAGGAATGCTGCAGTGGTCATAGGTGTGAAAATTAGTCATAAGTCACTTTTTTCAGTGCCGTTGTAATTACGAACTGTCGGTAAACATATGATTGTAAGTTGACCACTACCTATAACACATACTGTGACCTTAGCTTTTGTTGTTGTTAATTGCAAAGTCATGTGGGACCCATCTCAACACCATGGACAACGTTCCTCCAGGCCTGTCCCCTACCATCCTCTGGAGTCCATTTAAGCTAACTCTGACTGCTTCAGTGACTCCATCCAGCCACCTCCTTCTCTGCTGTCCCCTTCTTTTGCCCTCCATCTTTCCCGACATTAGGCTCTTCTCCAGTGAGTCCTTCCTTCTCATTAGATAGCCAAAGTATATAGACTAGCTTTAATAGACTAAATAGCTTTAGTGTATTTAATTATAGATTGTCTTCCCCTTCTGTGTTTCTTCACCTTGCCCAAGAACTATTTTTTTCTAGTCCATCATCTGCTTATAATCACATGGTGACCTTATATGAGTTTTTGCTTGTTCATCATCATCTGTAGGGAACAGACAACCTTTATTTGTTCCAGGATAGATTCTTGTAGTCCATGGTACTTTAATACCCATCTTCAGATCCATAATTTGTTCTGTCCGCCTTCTCTTGTTCTTCTTTACGTAGCTTATCAGGGGAAAACCATTGCTTTAATTATATTGGTTCCCCCTCCCCCCCGAAATGTCCTCTCCTTTATGATCTTGTCTGTTGTTGCCTGCTCTCCTAGGATTAAACTCCTTTTTATTCCTCCAACACATTTTTTAAAAGTCGTTAACTGAATTTACTAAGCAAGTTGGTTGATACGGTTTTTTGCCTGGAGTTAAACCAGTTTGGATTCAGTCCTCATAAATTCTTCTTGTTGCCCAAAGCTTTTTATCTCTTATCTTTGGCTATCAAGATAGCTTGTTCTATAAGACTTTCATCTTTTCTTCTTTGAAATTTGTGGAACATTTTCCCACTTCAGTTTTAATGATGTCTTTTATATTTCCCCAAGCTCTTGGGCTCTTTTTTTTTTTTTTTTTTTAACATAAGTTAAGAATACTGAATTTGTTCCTTACATTGATCTTGTGTATCCCAACTGTGTTTCCTTAGGTCAATTCTTGCTTGTGTACACCTCCTGTCCTTAACTTTTGAAGTTTAACCCTGTGTATTTGACACCACAAAATAATGTAAGATAAAATTTATTTTGAACTCATTCTACTATGTAGAAGATTTTCGGCAATGGATGTGGCATTCAAATAAATAAAATTATCCTAGATATGCCCTTGATTTAAGGATATGCCCTTGATTTAATTAAGAGTTGATGTAAAAAGAATCTTACATTTTCATGATTCTTCTTTGTGAAAACTCTGTGAGAGAACTGTGAGAACTAGGCCCACCCGGACAATTATTTGAATTTTAATTGTGCTAATAAACTCTTCCAAGTTGGAGCAAAAATAAGTGCCTTTGCAAAGCAAACATTTCTTCAAACTGATTATATTTAGAAATTCCTGAATCAATGCACAACAACAATCATATGGGTTAGTTTTGGCTTTAACTTGTAGGAAGTTATCATCCAGCCCTCTGCCAGAAAAATGAAATATCCTAGGAAATATTAAAAAGGCAGAATATTTCTCTGGATGTGAAAAGAAACATGTTTCAAAAGACAGAATAGTTGCCTATAGCTTTCAGCCCATCCCCAGCTAATGGGCCATTAAGATGGCCAGGCTAGCCCACTTTACATAATAAAGACTTCTCCTCACTGCAGCTGTAGGGGGAAGGGATATTACTCAACTGACCACAAGGCAACTGAGAACTCATCACAGCCTAGAGAGTAGCCCCCTGCATGGCACCATGGGAGTCTGACACCCAATCAGAATACATTTCTTACACAGGAACAGGAAACAGAGAGGTGGGACTAAACAGGGTATAAAAGCCTAGCAAGCCCCTTCCTCAGCCTTCTCTCTTCTTCTTCACCTACATTGAAACATGTGATCACCTTTTCTGGTCAGGGCTCAAGCCATGTGGCCCTGTCCAACAGGAAACCATCTTTCCAAGCAGCCTCCATGTCTCCAGTGCCTTCTTCCCCACTTGGAGCTGAACCCAGAAGGACATTTCTTTCAACAAACTGATGCAAGTTAGTGTTCCATTTCTCCCTGCATTTAGGGATGGTAGAAACACTGTAAGCTGATAACACAATGGACTTCCAGCACTTTTTGTCTGAAATACAAATAGCCAAGTCACTGCCTTATCTGGTGGTTTCACCTGTACCGGAGGTAAGGCCAGTAAAGTTCCTATGGCAAAATAAAGACAAATGAATCATACAGCTGTCTCTAATTTTAGTTAGCTGTGTAACAAGGTACTTAACTTAAACTCCAAATGACCAAATGTCTTTTTCAGGAAAGCTGTACCCAATGATTCTGTTGGCTATTTATGTGGCAAATGTAATCTCTCTGGAGTTGAGCTCAATTCCCACTCATATTATGAACATCCTTGTTTTCTTGGCAACAATATGGAAGAAAGTTTGCCATAGCCTTGGTTTTTTTTTCTAAAGAACAACACTTTCCAATAGTTTATAGATTGTTTATAGTAATTGTTTGCATCAAATGTTGGAAATAGTTGACAATATTGCAAACCTGGATATCTTTTTCCTCTTATTTCTCCTTGCCTTCTCAGTGTTCTTAAGTTTGAAATTTCCCATCAATCTTCAAAATTTGCTCTGGACAATTTAAATTTATGAAAGTTGCTAAAATCTCATATCGAACACCAAACAAAAACCTTTCTGCTTCTCAAATTCAAATTCCTACTATATTTCTCCGGAAATAGGACAGGGTCTTGTTTTCTTTTGACCCCCGAAATAAGCACTTGGCCTTATTTTCAGGGAGGTCTTATTATTTTGAAGGTGCAGGAGGCGGTGAGCGTGGTCACCTCATGGCTGCTGCTATGTTGCAATATTTTCAGGGAGGACTTATTTTAGCACATGCGCTCAAAAGCCCGATTGAGCTTATTATCTGGGGGTCTTATTTTCAGGAAACAGGGTAGAATATCTAAGATTTTTTCTGTCCTGCTTGAACTGGTGCAATTGATGTCCAACAATTTAGAATAAGGGAATAACAAAGTTGGAAGGGATCTTGGAGGTCTTCTAAGCCAAACCCCTGTTCAAGAGGAGACCCTAATACCATCCCAGTGGCATGGCTGAATTATTAAAAGAAAAATATGCCATTTCATTAAAAACAAAAGTCAAGGTTTTTTCTACTTTGGGTGCATTCTCAGTTGTCATGATTTAGTTATGGAGATGCCTTCATTTTAAAACAAGTACCATTTATTTATTAGTTTGTGGCTCCTAATTGGATTAAAAGAGAGCCATTTGACAATTAGATTGTATGCTTGGTGTTCACTGTGAGCAGAAGGAAAAAAATGCATTCCCTTTGGTAGAGGAGTATTTCAAACCAAATATAAAACATTTGGCAAGGTGATATTTTGGGGTATGAGATAGTGAGCCAAATAGATTCCTACAATAAATTCTAAAAAGTGGCATTCCAAACATTGAGTGTCTATTATATTGGAAATACATGAATTATTTTTCCTGCAGCAAAGAAAGTTAATTGCAGTTACATTTTGATTTGATTCCACTGTTGCAATACAAATCAGTGGCTACAAGCTTAGATTCCAGGATTTTAATCTTTGTTGATGTAATGTAATAATAGGTAAGCTGCAATCAGCTGACAGCCTACGTAAATAGGCTTTAAAGTTTAATGTAAGGAATAAAAAGCAAAAACAGATGTGTGGATCATAAAAAAAAAGAATCCACAGGAAGGCAGTTCTTTTATGAAGTTAACAAATTGTTAATTTAATAGTATCTAAGCTTTCAGGTTCCTAAGAAGTCTTCATTAAGGGATAACAAATCCAGGAAAGGAGAAAAAGAAGAAAAACATATTTTTAAATTGTGCCTCTTCCCCTGTTTGAAGCTTCAGTTCTACAGTTTTAACAGTTCTAACAGTAGTTGGAATGAATTTGGTGACAGGTGAATTTTGGTCTAAGATGATGCAGTTAATGCTGATAATTGCAAAATGCCAAGCCTGCTGCCCTGTAAAATGTGCTTCCACAGATGCTTCTGTAATGTTGCATTCCTCAAGATTAAAACTGGGCTGGTTGTGCAAAAAGTTGCATAATGCTTTCAATTCTGTCCCAGATAAATTACAGCAGGGAAATCCCTTGTATGTATTTGTGGTGAACAATGAACAAAATTCTTCCCTTGTGAACTCAGGAACCTGGTAGGATCTTTTGACTTTAACTTACAATAACTAAGAGTCTGTGTGCCATCCCTTGTGTTCTCTTTCCAAAACACATTCTTGGACAGATTTATTTAGATTGATCCATTGTGAATGACATCACTATTAAAGGCATGGGTCTAGTTAGCTTAAGAAACCTCCTCTGTCGGCAGATGGCCTCTAGTCCTTTCTGGGAGTGATGCCAGGTGCTGCATTTGGGGTACAGTGCAGTGATAGCACAATCTTTTCTCTGAAGGCAGGTAATCCTGCTAAAGTGCAATTCCCTTAGTGGGCTTTTGCATCTTGATCTCTGCATGGATTGTAATGAAAATCATTTTGCTAATGCCTTCAAAGCAACGACTTATCCCCTTGTTTCTCTTCTGTAGCCGCCTTCAGATGAATGGACTTCAGCTTCCAGAATTCCCCAACCCCCAAGGGAATTCATATCAGCTTAACACAAATAGGATTGTAGGGAAGCATAAGACAAATTAGAGGGACGCGGTGCCTCAGTGGCTAAGACGCTGAGGACAATCAGAAAGGTCGGTGGTTCGAATCCCTAGCGAGCTCCTGTTATTTGTCCCAGCTTCTGCCAACCTAGCAACCCGAAAGCATTTAAAAATGCAAGTAGAAAAATAGGGACCACCTTTGGTGGGAAGGTAACAGCATTCTGTGCGTTTAGTCATGTCAGTCACATGATCACGGAGACATCTTCGGACATCTTTGGCTCTTTGGCTTTGAAATGAAGATGAGCACCCTCCCCTAGAGTCACATATGAGTAGCACATATGTGCGAGGGGAACCTTTACCTTTATACTGCAAATTAGTTGAGCAAGTATGGAAAAATATTTTTTGACTTTGCTTTCCTACTGCTCCCTCCAAATCTTTGTACCCAGATTTAGAATAGATACTCTGACGCCTGGTCCATTTTCTGAATAATATTAATTATTGCAAATGATAACTTCAGTTTCTCAAGAGCTACCTTATCCTCTTGCTGGAGTACATTTTAGAGAACTCTTCCCTATATTGAAGATAGGGACTTCTCTGTGAGTGTTCTCAATTTCTTCTCCACCAGGTTTCCGTTTTCAACTCATTTACATTTTCAAAGAAAGTTATATAACTCTTGATTTTAGTTCTGCTTTTATTGATTTGCTGTTTGCTATGTATGTCATGGGCCTGAAAGCGCTTGAAGAGAGAACCTGCTTAAGGTGGGTCTGTATTTGATTTGATAGTCTAATGGCAGATTAAGCATCTGGAATCTATGGGCGAAAGTACTACAAAGTAAATGTTTAAATAAAAACATGGGCATTTCAAAAGCAAAATTTGGGTGGGAACATTAGACTGAACAACGCGTGGCATGAGATTTCTAAAATATGGTATTGTTTGTAGAAAGTTGGTAGGGGAATAAAGTTCTTTCGTATGAAAGAACTTTTTTTCATCCACGTGGATTTTTATTGTTTGAAATACTGGTTAGAGTTAGTAGTTTTTACTCAGGAGTCAACAACCTTAAACCTTGTGACTCAAAGAGCCACAAAGGTCCTAACCAGAAGCTCCCTGTTCAATTCTGGAGCCAACCCGAGGTCCAGTTCCCCCACCATAGAGTCTCCTCCTAGCGTGGCATGCTTTTCCCCCTGCCGAAGTCTGGTTCTCCCACCATAGAGTCTTCTCCTAGCACGGCATTCTTTTTCTTCTATCTGTCCTAACTGAAAGCCCTATCAATTGTGGAGCTGACTGGCGACAAGGAGCCACAGCAGAGGGAAGAAAGAGCCACATGCGGCTCTAGAGCCACAGGTTGCTGATCCCTGGTTTAGCTAAACAGTTAAGGAGAGCAATTCCATGGTCTTTGGAAGATGCAACATGAGGACCAATTTTGTTCCTTTGGATCATGATCATGGACAGAAGAAAGTTTTTTAAAAGGCTGATAAATGTTGGCTGAAACCATTAGATTGATTAAAAAAGTTACAGAAGACTGAATCATTAATACGATTTGTCAAGATTAAAACCGAATCTAGAATTACTGCGTTTCAGAGAATTAGTGTATTAATAGCAAATAGTGTTAATGGGGCTTTCTCCATTTCTAACTCTTGGATTACAGAGAATGCTACCTTTTATTACTTTTAACTTGCTTAATAATATGTATGAAAGATGTGCCATTGGGTTCCCTTCAGATATTTTGGGTCATCCTATACTCTGCCCAACCTTGTCATCTGTCTTGCCACATGAGATTGATGTGAGTTGAAGTCCAAAATGCTTGCTAGGAATTAAGTGTAAATCATTTAGCAGGAACTGCTTCTCATCGTGTGATTTATAATTCCAAATCTCTCTATGAATCAGGACAACTCTACGCATGGCCGTAGGAGATAATATTCTCACACTTGTCCATTGCCCAGGAAACAGCTATTCCTTATATATTTGTTATGGGAAAGGTTAGATTAATGTTTCCAACAAGAATTGAGAGATATGGTGATGTATGTACTTCGAAAGCGAGTTCCAACTTATGACTATACTTATGGCAGACTTTAAAAAGTTACTTCTAACCTGTTCTTGGAGTTACAACTCTTTCCTCCCTATGATCTAATTTCAGATGCTTGACAAACAGTTCACATTTATAGGGATTGCAGCCTCCCACAATCACAATGATTTCTATTTTTGTTGCCGGTTTCCTATGGATTTTTTTGCTGGTTTCCAGCAAAAAAATGCCCATTTGGAAGAATGCATTTGCTTATCAACTATTTAATTCATTTTACAACTGTGGTGATTTGTTTCTTAACCATTGTAAAAAGGTTGTAAAATTGAGTTTGCTCACAAACAACACCCTCCTCTCCCCCAGAAAGAAGGCTTTCTTAGGGTAAAATCATTCACTTCTCTCCATTATCAGGAAAACACAATTACTTTTTATGAATGAGATACTTTTGTATCTGTTGAGAAAACTGGATTATTCCATCCAATATTCCATTTACAGAAACCTAGGCCAGTCTATTCACAAACAAACCATCTTCAGCCACAGCTGCCCCACGCAGGAGATGATGGGATTAAGCATTTACATTCTCCCACCCAAATTCTTAGGACAGGACATGATCTTTAGGACATAATAGGATTTACCTACCACCATTAGAATAGCAAAAGACACAAGGCTCACTACATTTCCCAAACCCCTGGAGCATCTCAATCACAAAACCCCAGAACCCTATAAAGATCCATCCACTCACTCAGCCATTTTGTCAGCCACGCAAGAAACACGCTGCTGTCACTGAAATTTCTGGAAAACCAAATAAACAGACGCCTTCTTTCTTTGTAGCCAGCCTCCATTTTATTTCCAGTGATTTCCTCCTGGATTGGACATGGACTGGATTTTTCTTCCCACACTGGTATCTGATCCCTCCTGATCTGGCTTTACTCTCTGAAATGTCTGTAAAGAAATTTCAGCTAGATCATTGTGTTCAGTTTTGTCTTCTGATTGGGGGTCATGTATGATTTTGGCCTACTTTTTGTTTTCTGGACTGAGTTTAAGGTGGTGTGGATAGTGAAATCTGAACTTCTTAGAACCAATACAGAAATATCTTTTGTTTACATTCAGCTGAGAACCTCCCTGTTTTGTCATTCTCTATCATTAGGATAGATCAGTGATGCTAAACCTTTTGTCATTGTGTGCTGAAAGCACATGCGCACCCATAATGCAATCTGTGTGTGAGCCCCCTGCGTTCCCCGCCCTGCACATGCGTGTGCAATCCCCCTGCCATGCTCCCCATGCCCCTGTGCATGCATGCGTGCGTGACCCACCGCATAGCCCCCACTTCTCCGTGCATGTGCACGAAAACCAGTTAACTGGTGGGAGGCACTTGTGCATGTGCGGTGGAGGGGAGCTGGGGCGACACCTCGCATGCCCGCAGAGAGGGCTCTGTGTGCCACCTGTGGAATGTGCCACAGGTTCGCCATCACGGGGATAGAACTATATTACAAAGAGAATGAGCTGCTGCTTCTCAGCTCAGGAATTTCCCAAATTCAAGGCCTTGTTTGTATATTTATGTTTATTTTCCTGGGGTAGAGCATAAGTGTTTCATTGATGGTATTGGAGATTTGTAGAGAATATTAACTGCTGTAAGGATTTTGTCTACAGCATGCCATACTTCAGCATTTTAAAAAGATTAAGCAACTTTATGTTCAGAAACAAAATCACACAATATTTGAATCTTCTGTGTTTCTCTCTGCCTCCTGTACAGATTGATAAATATCTATATGCCATGCGGCTGTCGGATGAAACTTTGCTGGATATTATGGGTCGCTTTAGGAGTGAAATGAAGAATGGCCTCTCTAGGGATTTTAACCCAACGGCCAGTGTAAAGATGCTGCCAACCTTCGTAAGATCAATTCCCGACGGCTCAGGTAAGAATTGCTGTGTTTCCCCTAAATAGGTTTGGCCTTATTTTCATGGAGGTCTTATTATTTTTGAGGTGCAGGAGGCAGTGAGTGTGGTTGCCTCATGGCTGCTGCTGTGTTGCAATATTTTTGGGAAGGGCTTATTTTCGGGCTTATTTTAGCGCATACGCTCAAAAGCCCTATTGGCCTTATTATCCGGGAAGGTCTTATTTTCAGGGAAATGGTATCTCTTGTGATGTGCTGCTAAAATTGTTAATGAAGATGGTTTCTTAAAACTAATCCAGTATTCTTCTTTCCAATATAGTGAGATCTGATGATTCCACTTGTGGCCATAGTGAGCCTAATGCGAATAAAATTATAAGAAAAAAAAAGTGTAATCCTAATTGCACAATAAAAAAAAAACTTTCCAATCTAACAGAAAATGTTATTTACCAAAACATAAATTACAACTATTTCTTTAGTGGCCATTTGAAGTTACAGAATCACCGTCAAAAATGATTTATGACTGGTCCTCACACTTAACGACCGTTGCCACGTCCTCGGGGACACATGGTCAGAATTCAAGTGCTTAGTAACGTGCACGTATTGACAATAGCTTCAGCATCCTGGGATCATGCTGCAACCTTCCCAGCCAGCTTCTGAGAAAACAAAGTCAATGGGGGAAGCTAGATTCACTTAATGACTGCATGTTTCACTTAACCACCACATTATTCACTTAACAACAACAGTGATTCACTTAACAATCATGGCAAAAAGGTAACAAAATAGGCATAGCAACTATCTTGCTTAGCTCAAATTCTGTGCCAATTGTGGCTGTCTACCTGTAGAACAGTGGTGTCAAACTCGATTTCATTGAGTGCTGCATTAGGGTTATGTTTGACCTCGGGGGGGGGGGGCTGTGGTGTATGTGTGGCCATAGTGGGCGTGGCCTGCTTGATGTCCCTCATGTCGGCACCGGTGGTAGCCCAACCCAGTACAGAAATGTGTACAGAAATGCTTTTGTTATTATTACTAAAATTAAAATTAAAAGCACAGGTATAGATAGGAAGTCCTGGGAGAAGAAATTACTAACACTTCTATAGAATATGTGATGGATTTTGTCTCCCTGAAATACAGTAGTTTTACCCAATCTGGTATATCCTCTTGTAAAATTAGTGATGGAGTGCTAATTTGGAGTGATGGATTCATTCTCCAAGAATAGTCCAGAATATTTGAAGAGAATCAGATTGGAGGAAGCTAGGATAAATAACATACATTAATCATAAATATAGAATGTAGTAGTAAGGTTGAAGCATTACAGCGTATTCATTCACAGGCGCAAAGAATGTCACATTTGATATGACGTCATTCATGTCATGAATTGTATCATTTGCATGATGACAGGATGATCACACATTGTGTATGGCTTTTACGAGATATTTGTGAGTATATCGGTCATTAATTGATAATCATGTGCATAAACAATCTGTAGTTTTAGCACCTTTCCTCTGCTTACTTTTCTTATCACATGATGTAAACTCTCACTTCTGAGATGCATTTTGTATTAAATCATTGTGCATACAATGAGGAGGAAAACAAATTTCCGGTCATAACCTCCCATGCAGATCATATGAATTAATTCATTAACACCTGATCATGATTTGCTTTTACATCAGAATGTCCTTTCAAGTGTTTTGCTGACTGAGCATCTGATTTCTCTTTTCAGGCTGCAGGATAATTTACTAGCTATTGCAGAATCCCCGTTTGTTTAAATTGTACTGAGACTTGTTTGCATTTGCTGAAAGGAAAAGGCACTATCTGTTCCACTGTTTATCTTTGAGGTCTTATTTTGTGATAATGGCTTGTTTTTAAGCAATCAATGGGCTACAGTGATAAAAGTCTATTTGCGCACTTGGCATAAGGTGAAGTACTTGTCCCCGACAGTATCATTTCACATCGTTTGATCTCCAGAAGTGCAATACGATGCGTTGGCATCTGGAAGAATTGTGGTGATGTCACATATGTTATGGCATCACAGAAATGAGGCATGTTGTACAATTTTCATCAGTTGCGATTTGTATGATGATGTCACAACTCATGTGACATCATTCGCTCTCCCTGTGACCATTGGTGTGTTCAGCTTGGGGATGCTGATCCAACAAACATTGTGTTATTGCTTGGAAAGACATGCTTCACATTCCTTGTTGAATTGAGAGAGTGCTTGGCTTCAACACTCCCAAATAGATGGCACGTTGTTGCGTTACACGAATTCCTTGTTGGCTCTCAGATTTTGCACACCTCCTTCAGCATGGCTGGGGGTTGAACAGCACAATTAACTACTCTACTGAATGACCCCACTTTCTGGATTTGCACAATAGATTGGACTGTAAATAAATTGAGTGGCTTAGGGCCAGGATACCTTCGAGACCGCCTGCTGCCACATACCTCCCAGCGGCCAGTAAGATCCCACAGATTGGGCCTCCTTCAGATGCCGTCAGCCAAACAGTGTCAGCTGGCGGGCCCTCAGAGGAGAGCCTTCTCTGTGGCTGCTCCGACTCTCTGGAACCAGCTACCCCCGGTAATCCGGACCATACCCACTCTCATGGCCTTCAGGAAATCTGTAAAAACGTGGCTATTCCGACAGGCCTGGGGCTGTTGACCTCACTGTTGAGGTCCAGCCCCGACTAGAATGAATGTATGAGGGTGTTTGTTGTTTTTAAATTGTTCTCTTTTATTGTTATGTGTTTTTTTTTCCTTATATTTTTTGTAAGCCGCCCGGAGTCTTTCGGGATTGGGCGGCATATAAATATATTTAATAAATAAATAAATAAATAAATAAATAATTTTGCACTAGGCCAGGGGTGTCAAACTGGATTTCTTCAAGGGCTGTATCAGCATTGTAGTTCTCCTACGTGGGCTGGCTGGGGGGGGGGGGAATGGTATGGGGCGTGTCCCATTTTCGGCCTTGATGGCCTCCTGCAGCACTTTGCTGGCCAAAAGTGTGCGGTGGGGCATGTCCCATTTTCGACAAATGCAGCAGGAAGCCGTCCAGGTCGAAAACGGGGCACAGGGAGTCACAGGAGGCCCTCCGTGCCCTATTTTGGCTGCCAGAGGCACCGCAGGCCAAATCCTTCCCTATTTCTAGGCCGGCCCTGCAGGTGATATTTAAGCACCCAGAGGGCCGCATCTGGCCCGTGGGCCTTGAGTTTAACACCCTGCACTAGGAGATAGGAAAACAAAATCTGAGATGAACATTGACCATGCTTAGCTGCCTGTTTGGGTGCATCTTACATCTTGAGGTGTCTTATTTAAGTGAGTGCATGCAAATTATGTTTGTAAGTCAGGCTTGCTGTGAAATGAGGGTAAGATAGGACTTGGTTGAAAACTGGGCAAGGCATAATAAATCATTTTCCAGGTCAGGCTGTGTAGTTTTCTGTTTCCTGTTGAAAGTAGCAGGAACTACAATGTCACAAGGGTTTCTGAAGGTCACAGAATAAAGATTGGCGAGCTGCTTACAGATTTTATATCTCAGGTGGCATGCATCTGTGAGAATGTCCACATGCTTCGAAAAAGCTAATTTAAATGCAGTGGGGTACATATGAAACGTCTATTCTTGAATCATTAAAGCAGACTCCTCTTTTTTCCAAGTTCACCTGGTTGCTTTAGAAGCTATTCCCTGCTCTCTCTGTAGGTGACGATATCCAAAGAGAGAAGCTTTTGAAGCACTTGTGTGAGCCTGGAAAAAAACGGTGATTGCTTTAATGATGAACAAATCTCACTACTGTCTTTTCAGAACATCTCTTTTGAAGGATATACACAACCTTAACCTATTATGTGGGTGGTTCAGATGTTTTGGAGATACTAATAGTTGTGGCATTCTGCGTATTTTGACACTAATATATAGAGGGTCTTTTCTAGATTTAGGCAAGTGTCAGGGTTCCAAGAAACACCCCCAAAGTCAGAAGACTCCAAGACTTGAAATTCCTCAAAGTTCCATTTTATGAGAGATGTCATATTGGCACATCTGGGAAAACCCAAATCTGAAAGCTTCCAGGTTTTCCCCACCCAAAAGAAAGTCGAAGTCCCTGCCCAGCACTCACATATCCGTCACATGGTCCAGTCAGGCACCGTCCACGCTGGAGGTGCCTCCCAGTCACACCCTCGTAGCTGCAGGGCAAGGTGTCCTTGACTCTCTGAGAAAAGAATGATATTTTGACTATATCTCGCCCATATGCCCCCTTCCCAGTTTCCCAGAGTAGAAAATGTGGCAGGCCTGAAGGCCCAATGTAAAAGATGGCTTCCAGGTCTGACAGCAGGAAGATTTAAATAAGGCCTGATTAGACGGTTCCACCACAAAACAGCGTTCGACTAAAGCGCGCTCGATGAAACCACGTAGCTGACGTCATCACAGCGCGACAACAGCGCGGAAGAAAAAAAAGCACGCTGTGAACGCTAAAGCTAAAATTAACCCCTAAACCTAAATCTAACCCCCCTAAACCTAATCCTAAACCTAACCCTTAACCTAACCCTTAACCTAAACTAACCCTAACCCTTAACCTAACCCTAAACCTAACCCTAAACCTAACCCTTATCTTAACTTGAATCGGCTTGCTTTTAAAGCGCTATTTAAAGCACCCTTTTTTCTCCGCGGTCGCTGTTGTCACCCTGCTGATGACGTCAGCGACGCGGTTTAATCGGGCGCGCTTTAGTGGAGCGCGGTTTTGTCGTGCCACGGATTAGACAGCCCCTCCTTGCTGGGAAGCAGGATGAGGTCCTCTTAGAAGTGTGAGAAGTCTCTTCAATTACAATTTGATTATTGGAAGAGGACCTGCGAGTGATGGAGTGTAATGCCCTTCATTCTTCTGCTGCTCACCAATGCTGCCTACAAGGCAATCCAAACCCAGAATTCTTACCACATTTTTACAGACTATAGGACAGGGAAAATTAGCTGGTCTGGTTGATGTTCAAGCCATATCATGGTGGCACATGCTTTGAGTCTATATATCAACTCCCTAATCTTGTCTGTTTAAAAGCTATATAAAACAGTTTTTGGCAGACTGAGATTGTCGCTGCATAAATAATAGTTTCCTCTGGGAGGAAGGAATTACTTGGAATCTTTCAGGTCTATTTTTGGCAATTTGCTTAGTTTCAGTCACATAGCAGGTCGGGGTGAGGGATTTTTGAATTAAGGTCTTCTTTGGGACAAGATGTATTAAAGTAGTAAAATTCCCTTTTTTGCAGGGAAATAGTTTCAATGATTTTACAGGTAGACTTACAACCACCATTCAGACCAGTATTTCTGTTGCTAAGTGAGACATTTGTTAAGGGAATTTCCCCCCATTTTACGATCTTCCTTGCCATGGCTTTTAAGCGAATCACTGCAGTTGTAAAGTTAGTGACATGGTTGTTAAGTGAATCTGACTTTCCCATTGACTTTGCTTGTCAAAAGGCCGCAAAAGTGGATCACACGACCTCTGGGACACTGCAGTCGTCATAAATATAAATCAGTTGCCAAACATCCGAATTTTGATCACATGACCATGGGGATGCTGCAACAGTTGTGTGAAAAACAATCATAAATCACTTTTTACAGTGTCATTGTAACTTCCAATGGTCACTAAATGAACTGTTGTAAGTTGAGGACTACTCGTACTTAATGCTCTTTCTTTCCTGCCTCTCTCCTCCTCCCATGTTACATATACACATACAGAAAGTTTTGATCCCTCTATACATGAAAATTTTAGTATAACTGCCGGTAATATGTCTTTTTTTTTAAGTTTAGCCTCTCATAATAATGTTTCAGAATCAGCTTATCTGCTGAAATGGCTCTTAAAGTTTTTCTAGACTTTAAAATTGAATTTGAATTATAACAGGGGGCTTCCTAGAAGGCTGGATAAAGGTGTACAAACTTTTGAAAGAGTTGCTTTGCACCAGTGTATTTGTAAATATGAATCACTTCTTTTTGGAGCATTAAAGCAACCATATCCTTTGCTAGTTTTGTGCAGATGCTTTGAAGATCCCTGGTTGCTTCTGTAAATGAGTGCATATACAGAAAACACATACATCCCTGAGCATCCTTGAGTGATTGTGCATGTATACACACATGGGGGTAGCTGTAAAGAGCTTTCAGGAGAATTGAATGTACCTTGCAATGGGTACAATTTATTTAATGCAGGGGTCAGCAACCCTAAACACTCAAAAGAGCCATTTGGACCTGTTTCCCACAGAAAAAAGGATCTTTGTGGGAGTCACAAAGATCCTAACCAGAAGCCCCTCATTCAATTCTGAAGCTGACCAGAAGTTAGGTTCCCCCACCATAGAGTCTCCTCCTAGCACGGCATCCTTTTTCTTCTACCTGTCGTAACTGAAGCCAACCAGAAAACTCGCTCCTTGCCATAGAGTTTTCTCCTGGTGCACTGTGCTCCTTCCCCCCGCCAATCAGAAGTTCCTCTCAAAATTGTGGTGCTGACCAATGACAGGGAGCCACAGCAGAGGGATGAAAGAGCCACATGCGGTTCCAGAGCCGCGGGAACCTGATTTAATGCATCAGAGAGAGAGATGCTTTATTGGTGTATCTGCTTTGTAGAGCACCTCCATTCCCCTTAAGCACTTATTATTTGGAGCTTTCAATCCTCATGCAGTTGCTCAGTGAACTTTTAAGCATTGACTACATTATGGCTGTGACCTTGGTTGAAGTCATTTGACTTCCAGCTGCTCATTTCTTAATCACTTTTGGAAATTGTTTTTTTAACCTAAAGCCATGTTTTTAGAACATTGGTGAGTCTCCTTCAACATTTAGCCAAAGTAGTTTTCAATCCTTGATTTACAACAACAGTTGGGACTAGAATTTCCATTGCTAATTAAAGAAGGTGTTAAGTGAGTTATGCCCAATTTAGGACCATTTTTTCTATAGTTTTGTTCAGGTTTAATGATATTAAAATGTTTTGTGAATAGACAAAAGGATGTTGATGTTGGAAAGTTACAAATAGGCTAAGTCTCCAGATAGATTTGAAAAAAGATTCCCCCCCCCCCCCAAAAAAAAAAATTATAAGAATTCTTTCCTTGAGAAAATGTTGTTTTGAATTCTTAAAGTAAAATTAAGGGATGGGAGTTTGAAGGCTGGACATTAGAGGGCACCAAAAGGAACTAAAAATTACAATTAAAAGGAGAAGAACACTTAATTTGATTTACAGAATACAGTAATTTTTTAAAATATTGAATCTATTGAAGAATATTAACAGTGGGAATTATAGATAGACTATATTTAAGGAATAAATTTAATCAGGCAAGACTGATTTGAATGTGAATTTAAAAATGATAGCCTACAAGAATGATTTGGGAAAAAGATGCTACATTGGATATATAAATAAAAATGTTTGATGTCTTAATAATTAAAAGGAATAGGCAGATAACAGACCTAGAGAGTAATCTGGATAGCCTTCATATCTTGATTTACAAAGAAATGTTGTTGAAGTTTGTGAAAAGGGCCAAAAAGTGAAAAGGAATCAAGTTCTAGGACAGTATTTGAATAGATTAAAAGATAAAAATTGTTAAAAGTAAAAGGAAGGAATATAAAGTTGGTTTATTTAATTAAGGTTAAAAATAGATACATGTTATCTCTGGTAAGACTTAATGGACTTTAATGACCAAGACTGAACAATGAGGCTTTAAAAAATTTTTATAGACAAGAGAAAGGAAGAGTTTATTTATTGTAATTTAAGAGAAAGTGAAAAGTTTCTAAAATTATTTATATTTATTATGAAGAGGGAAGTCATTTCTTTCTACCAACAATCCCCAACCTTTATGGCTTGGTGGACTGATGTGGGGAGGGGAACTGGCCCATGTATGCCGACCTGCTGCTTGAGCAAGTTGAGCTGCGTGCATTGGCCAACTGCACGCATGGCCCAGTAGTGGGCCGTGACTTGGGGTTGAGAACCCCTGCTTTAAACATTTCTCTCTGTCTCTCTCTCTCTTTTTGTTACTATTTTTTTCTCTTTCCTTTCTCTTTTTTTTAGTCTGCATTAGTATTGTTGTAATTATAATCCTTAATAAAAGTAGTGTTAAAATCCTGAAATATTCCTGGAAATATTAAACGTGGTTCCTCATTTGGTAACTTCATGTGTCCAGTAGCAAAATTGATTCTGATTAATTATGCAGTCTTTGGAATAACAGTTGAATATGCTGCTTTATTACCACATTTTCTTCTATCTCTTTTATCCTGGAATTAAATCCTTTATTTAATTTTTTATACAGTTGTAAGATTAATTAATTAATAAGCTATCGATATTTTGTTCTTGCAGGTTATTTTAAAAATTGGGAAGCTAGTCTAATATTTAAAAAAAAGTTAATATAATGGAACATTTTATTTCATGTCATTGGACACCTCTGAGAACATAGAGTAATGTTAGTTAAAACTTCCTGGTGGTTGAAGATGCTGGCTTATCAAAAGAAAATAGTAAAAGGAAATTGTACTTAAAAGGGGATTGTATTTAAAAAAAGAATTCTGCATCTTTCCCAGCTGGATTAACATATTAACTGGAAATTGTATTCCCATCACATCTGTTCTTCTTGTGGGCTGGTGCAGAGCCTTTTGTGGAAGTTGAAATGCATTAATTGTGTGATCTTTTGTATTTGTCTAGTAGTCTGTGTGTGCACAGAGCAGTATATCTTGTTACAATGATTATGTTAATTGGCAGTCTTAATTTCAAAGTGATTCAAGATTACTATCACAGTCCCGTTAGATAGGCTTGAGACAAATGTTCTCAGTTGATATATCAACATCAGAAAATGATAATTTCCTAGATCAGAAAAGGTCAGCAGCCTATCTGCTCACGTAGCACACTAATGGGAGTTTACGTTAATGGGTGGGAAAATTTAAATGCCTACTTCTAATGGCTAAAGTCACACCTGTTTCTTCCCAACAGAGAAAGGAGATTTCATTGCTCTGGATCTTGGTGGGTCTTTCTTCCGAATTTTGAGAGTAAAAGTCTCACGTGAGAAGAAGCAGATGGTGCAAATGGAAACGGAGATTTATGAAACGCCAGAAGATATTATGCACGGCAGTGGAACACGGGTAGATTCTTCTTTAAGTATATAATGAACGTTCTGAACGCTTCCCATATTGCTTGTTAAGTTGAGTTCATCTCTTGAGTTTTCTGATACTTAATTTTGAAAGAAAAAACAAAATTAATTTGTGATTTTAATATTCCAGGAAATGGAATATTAAAAGTCGTAAAACGGGGTGTCAAACTCACGGCCTGTGGGTAGGATACGTCATGCGCTGCTGGCCACACCCACTCCTGGTTTAGCGAAGTGGGGGGAAGTCGCAATACGTCACATGATGATGCAGTGATGGCACAGGTTTGACAACCCTGTCCCAGGGGTGGGTTGCTGCCGGTGTTACTGTGGTTCGTATTGTTCGCGCTCCAGACATGTGCTGCGCTTGTGTGCATTCTTTACAGTGAACTGCACACGAGCAGTCACTAAAATCCAAAATGTGGCGGCCAAGGGCCAGTGAGGGAACAGTTCGGGGGCGTGGCATGCCTGGGTCGCTGCCGGTTCTGCGACCCAGGCCTGAATTCCACTACCGGTTCGGCTGTCCCGGGCTGAACCGGCAGCAACCCACATCTCCCCTGTCTTAAAACATGTTTCTTAACAAGTTAGAAAATATATTTTGGAATAAATTTCTTCTCATCATTTTCTTGTTCAAAAAAATGTGGAGAACTCCAGATTTTATTACAAAAATTACTTTTATAGTAATTTCTCCCACTTCACCTATTACAAATATGGCTTTTTTGCTCACTAGCATAGAAACGTAGAGTGTACATCAAATAGGCAGTGAAAGCTAGCTGAACTACCAGGCAGACAATTGATGTCTGATTAGTGTGGATGTATTGGCATAGCTATGAGTTAAAATATGTATTTCTGTTTATTCTGTTCCCTCATATATTTTTATACCCATCTTTATTTTTCTTGACTGTGTTCTCGGATGGGTGAGTATCATTAAACATTTTTAAGATGTGACTGTTCATTTAGAAGAAAATTTTTCAGTACAGTGCCTTAGGCAGCAATTCTTTGCATACTTACTTGAGAATAAAAAAATAAACATTTCCTAAAGTTGAACTTGATTCTAATAATTTCATGGATACATCCGTGTGAATTTTGGGGGGAACAGGGTAGGAATACCTCTACTGGTTGCAGTCACATCATTGCAATTTGTGCTGGTTTTTTGGTAGTTTCTGGCAAAAATGCCTGTTTCTAAAAATGGGTTCGTACTTAGGACAGTGAGGTTGCTTAATGACCATGGATTCACTTAATGACTGCTGGAAAATTGTTCTAAAATTGGGTTCAGTCAACTTATAACTGTAATGACTTACAACTGAAAATCTATATTGTAACTGTGACCAGTTGTATTGTACCTGTATTCCAACTTTTAACATTACTTGAAAGAAAGAAGAGAGATGCTTGCATCTTTATTGAAAGTATTGGCTGTTCAAATATGGAAATAAATATATTTGAGCTGATTTGATTAAAAGTAATCATAAGCAAAATATAAACTAGAGGTGCCTGAACATATTGCTTGTTCTGTGTTCAGATGGTATAATTAATAGAACAACCATACCCAAATGGGTGTGTTTGCAACTAACCAATTTTTGTGTTTAAACATGCTGCGTGAACCCAGTCAGTGGGTGTTACAAGTGAAGGTTTGGAGGGCCAAAGCAGTCTATTTTAGGGAAACAAGTCAGCAAGGAGTAAAACTGTTTCTCTATCTGAAGTACCTTTGCCTGATTGCCGTATTTGTTGTGCGGTTGATCTTCTGTGTTTATTTTTTTTGCCAAAGGATTTTTCTGTCTTGATCCTTATGTATACATTTTGCAGCCAGCAGCTCAAGCTGCGAACATTATATGGATTGTTGGGGAAGCCAAGGAAGGCAGGAGAATTTCTCCTACTTCCTCCACTTAAATCTCTTATGTAAGTTACAGAATTGGTATCTGCTGTCATTGATACTGCTTTTTAAAAAAACCTACACGATACCATCCATTGCCATTTCTCTTGCTTTTCCCAAGATGTACATTCATGATTGGGTTTCTTCTGAGCCCTGGCAGCATGGCTGTTGAGCCTAAAGCAGGAGGATTTGGCCTGTTTGGCTCTTCTCTGGCATCCTTTGGCATTGCTAATGCAAAAATTCTTAGTTTGAGATGGCCGATGCCAAGATCATTTCTGTTTTTGCTGCTGATTACCATATTTTTCGGAGTATAAGAGGCTCCTTTCCCCCCCTAAAAGAGCGTGGAAATGTTGGTGCATCTTATACACTGAATATAGCCATTTTTAGCTTCCCTAAGCCCCGCTCCCCGCATCCCATTGTGAAAACCTGCCCATTTTTTGCCTGGGATTTTGTTTGCAAAAGGGGGGCTTTTTGCCTCCCCCCAGCCTTGCTGAAGCCTACAGAGTGCTTCTGGGGGCGGGGGAGGACAAAAACTGTTTTTCTTTACTTACCTCTTCAAAATCTTGGTGCGTCTTATACACGGGTGCGTCTTATAGTCTGAAAAATACGGTAGTTCTTGAAAACTTTAGTCTGGTTGCTTCCAGCATGATTGTGGCAGAATGAGAAAGGTATCTTCGATGGTACTACAATCAAAGGATGGATTGTTGGCATCACACAATTTGTGAGTTAGCAAGTGTAACAGCTGATAAATTTTCAGCAGTTACTTAGAACTATAATAGTCGGCTTGGTCTATCAAAAATTTGGAAAGCCTTACTTGACTCTCCTAGTTTGTCACCACAGCTTCCTCCCTGAATAAAAGAGCGACAATTCTCTATCTCTCCTTGCCCCTACTATATAATCTAGGTTACCATGAAGCAGTGCCAAAGCTGGTTGTGAAGTAAAGATCCTCAATTTCTGCCATGGCATCACTGCTGTGACCACAAAGTCTGCCTCGTGCCATTCTCCCAGGCGTGTAAACCTTGTGGAACTGTGCGGTTGCCCCCACAAGCCCAGTGCTGCATGTTGCTTACCTTCAGGCGATGTCCTCTTTCTGTTGATAGACCCCTAGGGCATACCGGAAGCTGCTGTGGCCACACGAGGTCTTTCATTCTTGGTGCAGCAACTTTGGAAAATGTTCTTCCATGACATCTGCAATCTCCAGAAAACTTGTGAAAGCGCCCCATGTTCTCGCATGATTTTCAGAGCCTCTGGAGGCCCCACAATTTCTCGAGGCTCCGGAGGCTACGTGAGAAGGGGGCATTTTTTGAGTGTAGTTGTCAGATGTTGGTGAACATTGGCATAAATGCTACCAGTGGTATGCCATACAGAACATTGTGGTGTGTCAGCTTTGATACGTTTGCCATCAAAAATATATCAGTTCCCAGGTTGGGTACTCTTTTTTTTTTTATGAATGAAGGTAAAATCATTTAAATGAATGCATTATGACTTGCCATTATTTTCAGGTTTGATTCGACTTACAAATGACATTTGATTTCCTGGTGACTTTAACAATTTGGGAGACTTAACAGATCTGATCCCTTTAAGATGCAGATCATCAGGTTTTTTGGTTGTTTTAAATCTCAAAATAGGAAACATTATCTTGGTCTTCACTATCTGGCACTGTTAGAGTCACAGCTGTTCTGGAATGTTGAAGTCTTGGTCAGTGGTGGGATTCAAATAATTTAACAACCGGTTCTCTGCCCTAATGACCATCTGGGTGGGTGTGGCCAGCCTGTGTGTGACAGGCAGCACTCTGACTCCTGCACCCCTTGAGAGCAAAAATGGGCCGTGGGGGGAGGTGCGCTGCCCCCTCCTCCCATTTTGGGGCTAGTAGGCATTCCTGCAACAAAAACAGGCCGCGGGGGGGGGGGGCTAGTGGGGAGCCAAAACGGGGCACGTGGGGATTCTAGAAAGGGGCGGGGCCAGCCAGCAATTTAACAACCAGTTCACCCGAACTGGCTGAATCCCACTACTGGTCTTGGTGCATCTGGAAGATGAGATGGCCATGTTACTACAGCTTTTGACTTTGCTGAAAATGTGCAAAAAATGATGTTTTTTCTGAATATTGAGGGAAAATAAATGAGAAGAATGTTATTAGATAGCTTTTCAAAAATGAAGTAATTTGTGTTTTGCTTAATGAAAATGAACTCTTGGTGAAGATGGTCTGACCCTATAGTTCAGCCATATGATTGTACTGGGCTGCTAATTCCAATTTCCCTATTGTACAGGGCGGGGCATAACCTTTTCCTAGGGGGTCACAGCAAGATCGACAGCAGTTTACAACTTCCGCGACACCTCATTTTAAAGCCCATAAAAAACTGAATTGAATGAGCTATTAAATGTTAAATTTGCTTTAAGAATGGCTGGAAAATTCGATTTGGAAGAACAAAGGATCATTGACAGAATAAAATGCATTGCCTTTCGAGAGGCTCGCGATGCTGGAGCGACGTTTATCAATCGAAAATGGATTGCAAACAAATTGAAACGTCATCCGGATTGGGTTACTGATAATTGGAACAAAACAGCCCAAGAATGTTTCACAAAATTTGGAGAAGGGCGTCCTCTGCAACTGTCCCAAGAAAGCAAAGCCATCATTGCAACTGGCAGTCGCAAACAACGAAAAGGAAACCGAAAAGTGGCCCAAGAAATCCTTCAAATTCGTGGAAAACGAGTTGATCAAAGGACAATCGGCCGATATCGAGAACGAGAAGGTTTGAAGCCATTCCACGTCATTTGCAAACCATTGAAAACTCAAACACACGTTCAAGATCGGCTTTGGTTGTGCGATTGGTTGTCTGAATGGACCGAGGAAGATTTTCTTCATTTGGCGCCATCTGACGAATTCTTCGTTTATGCCATTCGAAAACCGAATTTCCAGAACGATCGAATTTGGGCTAAAGACGTCGACGACATCGCCAAACATGAACGATATCGACAAATCGTTCGCAATCCGACTTGCATCGGGATTTTCGTCATTTTCACAGCCAAGAAACTGCATTGGGTTTTGAAGGATAAAGGGGAATCCTGGGATGGCAGTTATTTCCGTGAGAAAATTTTATTGGAGAATGTCATTCCATTTCTCAGTGATCCAGACAATGTCTTGGTGGTTGGTGAGGCTGTCTTTCTTCATGACAAAGCTCCTTGCATGCGTGCAAATGCGACTCAGCAATTGTTAAAGGAAAACAATGTCGAATTTTGGGGCAATGACGTCTGGCCGGGAAATTCGCCAGATCTCAATCCGGCAGAGAACATTGGGGCCATAATTAAGGATGAAGTGGAAGCTCTGATGATTCAGGAGCAAGGTCAAAATCGATATTCGGTTGAAACTTTGAGAATGAATTTGGAAACTGTGTTGAAAAATCTGGAAAATCGAACGGAACTGTTTGAAGATTTGTTGTGTTCTTATCCACCTCGTTTGAATGCTGTTCGAAGGGCTAATGGTGGTCATACTGACTATTAAATCGTGTCAATAAACTCAGTTTTTGATGGGCTTTCGAATGGTGTATGAATTATTTGTGTTGTTATTACAAGTGTTGCTGTGACCCCCTAGGAAAAGGTTATGCCCCGCCCTGTAGTGCTTGTTGTCAGACCTATTCCATAGCATGGGAAGAGACAAAGCCTTGAAATCATATTCTTGTCAAGCTCTACATCATTTGCCTGCATTATGCTGCATTAAATACACACCCATTTTGCATGTTAAATATTAAGCAATTTCTGGGTGTACTTTTAAAATATATCAGATTTTTTTTGCATGGGATCAATATTCCGGGTAAATAGAAGGATACAATTTTGAAATGCCATAGCCTAGGAAACATTGGGCTTGGCCTCCTTAACAAAGAATGATCACACAATCTCTTCACAATACCACAATACTTATGTGGATCAGGAATACCAGATTTGGTTTACTTTTTTAGGGAGGTACTGCTTTCTAAATGCCATGATTTTATTTTGTTTTGTTAAAGTGTAGTATAAAAAAAGAAATTATCCTAATCTGGAGTTGTGATCTCCCAACAACAATGAAATAATCAATTGTGGCCACCAAAGTAATGATTATGAGTTTTTTAAAATTATTTTTCTCATTTTTATATTATGGCTTGTAATGCCTTCTACTGTAATTAATATTATTAGATTACTTCTTAACATTCTTTGCCTTTGTTTTGCTTCCTTCTCAGCTTTTTGATCATGTTGCTGAATGTCTGGGAGACTTTATGGAGAAACAAGAAATTAAGGACAAGAAATTACCTGTCGGGTTCACATTTTCATTCCCATGTAGGCAGACTAAACTAGATGAGGTATGTCTAATCACAGGTTTGCAAAATCTACATTGTGGATAGAACATAAGAAACTGTTTTTATAAAGTGGATTTACTCACTGGGTGCATTCACTTCAGACTTAGCTTTCTGAGGTTTAAATGGTGAATATACTGTATTTTTTGGAGTATAAGAAGCATCTTTTTCTTCTCTAAAAGTGGGTGAAATTTTAGGTGCGTCTTATAGACTGAATATTTGGAGTTTTTGCTGTCCTGAATCCTCCGTGCGTTGCGTTTTCACCCTCCCAGACCCCCAGAGACATTCTGCAATGCTCTGTATGGCCTGTTTTTTGCCAAAAATGAACACGTTTTTTGCCTAAAATGGGCCACGCAGAGCACTGCAGGGTTTTTCTGGGGGCCTGGGAGGGTAAAAATTTGATGCGCGGAGGGCTTGAGATGCCAAAAATGGGCCCGTTTTTGGCAAAAATGGGCCATGCAGAACACTGCAGAATGCTTCTGGGGGCCTGGGAGGGAGGCCAAAAACTATTTTTTTCTTGTTTTCCTCCTGTAAATTTAGGTCCATTTTATAGTCTGAGAAATACGGTATCTCCTGGGAACTCTGTATCAGGCCAATAATTGTTATTGTGGCCTATCACAGCTTTACAGAGTGAATTCATGGTTTTTCTAAGATTAGTAGGATTAAGTTTATAGTCGTGGGTGATTTGTAAGGAGACTTGGGAATCAACAGTTGTATGAGATCTTAGAAAAGTGTTCTTCGTGTGATAGTCACTGAGTACCTTCTGAACTATTTAGAGCTGCAGAAGAGGCAATTAAAGTTGTAATAGCTTTGTATCAACAAATGTGGAGTGAAATGGTGTGATCTACAATTTGAAAACAGCTGTGAACACCAAAGAGACAGATACCCAGATTACAAATTCATTAAGCTCATTATTAACGCTAGCAAAGTTTTGTGTATAATCTTATAAGGAAAAACAGGTCAGAAATGCTGCATTAATAGGAAAGTTTCCAAAAATGCAGAGGACCATGTCATCTATTCTATTCTATTCTTCTACTTTATTTTATTCTATTCAGAACCTCACTTGGAATTTCAGGTTTGCTGACATTGTCCCCCCTCCCCCGCCCATGATCAGATTTTCCATTATTTTAAACTATTCTAGCCCACCTCCCAAAAATAAGTGATATGTTGGTAGAAAGAAGTTTTCATGAAGGTCTTCTAATTTGGCTAGTGTGGTAATAGTTTAATTTTTCCTAGGGCGTTCTGATTACCTGGACAAAACGTTTCAAAGCAAGTGGTGTCGAAGGAGCTGACGTAGTGAATCTCTTAAACAAAGCCATCAAGAAACGTGGGGTAAGAATGTATTTTGGCTGTCTGTACAAAGCATATATGAATTGGCTGATTTTGGACAAACATTGTTAGTTGAATTAGATCTCTTGCTGTTGTTTCTCAGTGTCATTGGAAAATAGCAATAGCATTTAGACTTATATGCCGCTTCACAGTGATTTACAGCTCTCTCTAAGCAGTTTACAGTGTCAGCATATTGCCCACAACAATCAGAGTCCTCATTTTACAGACCAGGAGGATAGAAGGTTAACTCAACCTTGAGCAGATAGGATTCGAACTGCCAAACTGCTGGCAGTCAGCAGAGGTAGCCTGCAGTATTGCATTCTAACCACTGCACCACTTGTTTATTTATGAGCATTCTTTATTCCCAGCAAAATTATTCATTGACTTCGGACTTCAACATTTATTCACTTGTGGACTTCAACTCCCAGAATTCCCAAGCCAGCAAGGCTGGCCAGGGAATTCTGGGAATTGAAGTCCATGGGTTTTAAAGTGGCCAAGATTGAACAGCCCTGCTTTAAACTATCCACTCTGAAGTAACATAAATTGTTGCATTATAACATCTTTGACCCATTTTATGTAGAAACAAGTCCATTGGCAATCTCCATTGAAGATTACCATTCCATTACTCTCAAGCCGTTGTGGTAAGAACATACCACATATGCTAGAATATTCTTTTAACAAAGCTACACATCACAGTAGATTTTTTTTATTGGTCCCAAATTGGCTACCACTAGGACTGATTTTTTGATAAGAGACTTTTTTTTGAGAAGGAGATAATGCTACATTTCAAGGAGACAATCAGTCTTGTGTGTAACAATAAGAAGAAAATGCAAAACCATGATCTGTTGCCTGACCTAATGATATTGGGGATGATACTTGACATGCCAAAGTTTGTGGGGTTTGACACTTAGAATATTCAGATCAGCATTGATAATGACATTGTCTGATATGTAAGAAAATGCTCTGTTTCATTCTAAAGGATTATGATGCGGACATCATGGCAGTGGTTAATGACACTGTTGGGACAATGATGACCTGCGGATTTGATGACCAGCGTTGCGAAGTTGGCTTAATTATCGGTACTAATTCTTTGTTCAGAATCACTCATAATAGAATTTTGATTTTGTATCTGCTATGACATGATCCCATTTGCTTCTTTTTAAGGTACTGGCACAAATGCCTGCTACATGGAGGAGATGAGGCACATTGATCTGGTGGAAGGGGATGAAGGCCGCATGTGCATCAACACAGAATGGGGTGCATTTGGAGACGACGGTTTATTAGAAGACATCCGGACTGAATTTGACAGGGAGATTGACCGGGGCTCCCTTAATCCTGGGAAGCAATTGTAATTGGAAACAATTATATCTTACATAGTCTAATCCTGTGTTTCTCTTGAAGATGTGGCAACTTTTAAGATGTGTGGACTTCAACTCCCAGAATTCCTTGGCCAGCTATGTTAGCTAGGAAATTCTGGGAGTTGAAGTCCACACATCGTAAAGTAGTCAAGGTCACAAAACATTGGTCTAATCCAGGGGTGTCAAACTCTTATTTCATTGAGAGCTGCATCAGGGTTGTGTTTGACCTTGGGGGGCTTGGGGTGGATGTGGACAGCTCCACCTCACTCGTGTTGGGGGCACCTGTGGTGGCCCAAGTGCTCTGCCAGCGAAAATGGGCTTCTGAACTCCGTTTTTGGCTGCGACCTCCTACAACCTTCTGCCAGCGAAAACAGAGCTCGGGAGGGCCGCGGGCCAGTCCTTTGTTGTTTTCAGCGATATAAGCACCCCTGATCTAATCTAAAAGAGTTTTTCTTAGTTCTGTGCACCTTTGGATAATTTCTTGGTTAGTTGCATTAGACCTTCAGCATTTAATTTCTTAATTACTTACACTATTGAGTTGGAATTGGCACAGAACTAACAGTTCTTAGTTGGGATTCCTTTTAGTGTTCGTACTGTTTGTCTTTCTGTGCTCCCTTGCCCCAAAGATAGTGCCACTGAAACACTGATGTAATCTAGCAGAAAAGTAATGAAATTATGTAAGTTTTCAGACAGGCTTAATAAAGACACAAAACGTCTTAAAGGAAAAGTCTTATTCATGGGCATGATATCAACATCATGCATTTCTAAAGCCTTTTGATGTTTGAAATAACAGGTGAAAACAGATGGCTGTGGTGTAAAAAAAAGTTTACATATGACCCTCAATTTACAACTGGTTGCTTAACAAGCATTTTAATTTACAATAAATCCCCCCCCCCCCCAAGTTACTTATAATCTGGGTTTGAAGTTCTGATAGCTGACACCTCCTGCTCTTTGCAGTCGTATGATTGCAGTTTGGGTACATGGTGATCAAGCTGTTGGCATTGCTGCTGGTTTGCAACCCGCACGCAATGTGCAATGCGCGCTGCCAGTTCTGCGACCCAAGCCTGAATTCCACTACCTGTTCAGCCGAACTGGGCCAAACCAGCAGCAACCCATCTCTGATGGTGACTGACCTGCATTTACAGCTGTTTGCGGTGTCCTGTGGTCATGGGACTGTAATTTGGAACTTTTTACATGGATAAGATTTTAAACATAAAACTGCAACTTTATTATATTCTGAGCGGGATGCTCTTTTGCATATTAGTTTGACTGACTGAACACCATTTTTTGTGTGAATTCTCTTTCTAGATTTGAGAAGATGGTTAGTGGAATGTACATGGGTGAGCTTGTCAGGCTTATCCTCGTCAAAATGGCCAAAGAAGGTCTCCTTTTTGAGGGGCAAATCACTCCTGAACTTTTGACCAAAGGGAAGTTGGAAACTAAGGATGTTTCTGCCATAGAGAAGTAAGTGCTTTAGAAGTTTCTTCTAGGTTTGAAAATGGATTTAATCCATCAGTGGGTTTTAAGAATAATTATTGGCTAACTTAATAGGTGCTGTAGAACTGTGCTTACTTGTAAGTACAGTGAATCCATTGAAATAAATGAGATATTAGTCATGATTCACTTTAATGCCATTCATTTCATTAGTCAGTTGAAGTACAACCAAACCTGCATTTAATCCATGTTTTAAAAAATTAAATTATAGTAATAGCCAGTGTTAATTTTGCAGCATTCAAAGATCATTCAAGAAGAATCATGGGTTGAAGGTGGCCAACCATTTTAATGAATCTGCAAAATTCTAAATTACAGATATTGTGAATGTTTCATTTATTCTGTATTTTTTTTCTGGAATAATTGCCATTGTTTTCAGACTGCATACTATTAAACATCACTGATGTATATATCTGAAATCTGTATCTGAATCTGCTTTTGACATTACCTTTTGAATGCATCTCAGCAGCCTTAAGAATTAGGCCTGTTTGTTCTAATAATTAGAATTCTGAAGTGTTGATCATGTTTGTAGGCCACACTCCAATTATTAGAAGCCCAGATATCGCTCAGTAGTTTTTTGTTTACCAATAACTTCAGAAACAGGTCACAGATTCAAGCATTGAGTGCATTTATGGAAGTATTTTCTTCTTGTTAAGTTTAAATCTGTTTGCTTCCACAAGACTTTGGGCATTGTAACATCTTTTAATTCATATTGTTACATCCATCCATCCCCCTATGTTTTTTGCACAAACACAAACATTGTGTCCTAAGTTTATTATGGCTGTCATTGTATATATTTACATTATTGCATTGTATCTGAAAATCAAAATTTTCAGTCTGTGTAGAATTATTTTGGGAGGGGAGAACACATGTGTGGATTGAAGAAAATAATAATGAGCATTGATAACATCATTAATAGCAAAATAGGGCAATATATCACTGCAGCAAGGAAGAAATAAAATTTCAATATATGCCTCAACATTTGATTTTTTTAAAGTTTCTTCCTGCCTTTTAGCTTCTTTAAAGGAAAGACATCACATATGTTCCTAATTGATTGCTTTGTTGCATAATGGGTTTAAAATCAATGCCCTCTTTCCAAATTCATTACAGTATTACAGAACTGTGCAATACTGTGCTTTATCTATCTATCTATATATCTAAAAGCCAAATATCACTCAGTCATCATGAAATCTCCAGAACTGTAAAGCCTACAAACTTGAAACATGGGATGTATGTTCCTCTTGGCTTCTAGGTGCTTACTAAGAAAGGATTTTTGCGAAATGACCTTCAGATCACTCATATTTCTTATACAGTATTATATTAACATGCTCTGATGCTAAGGAGTTAGATGTTCTACTCTCCCCCACCCCAACTGAAAGGAACTCTGTTCCAACTGCCAGTTGCCTTATATTAACATGCTCTGATGCTAAGGAGTTACACATTCTGCATTAATTTTCAAGCTTTAAGTGTCAATGTATCAAGCTCGATCATAACAACTCATTAATTTTCAAGCTTTAAGTGTCAATTTATCAAGCCCAATCACATAATTTCGTAGCGAAGCATGGGTATCCAGCTACTAGTAGGAAATAATATCCAGTTGCATCCATTCAGGCTTCCCATCTCTCTCTCTCTCTCCCTCTCGAGCCCTCATGAAATTCCCATGAGACTTTCTGGGAGTGATTATTATAACCCATTCTCAGATTCTTCCAGCATCTCCTGCAACTTGAATGAGTAACTTGCTGTCAGATTGTCATGTTAAATTATGAGTTTTAGAACCTCATATCGTGTTCGCTTCTGGTTTTAGGAGCAAGGAAGGTTTGCATAAAGCCAAAGACATACTGACACGTCTCGGGGTTGAGCCTTCCCATGAAGACTGCATCGCTGTCCAGCACGTGTGCACCATTGTGTCGTTCCGCTCTGCGAACCTGGTGGCAAGTACTCTGGGCGCTATCCTGAATCAGCTGCGGGACAATAAAGGAGTTGGCCGGCTGCGCACCACCGTGGGGGTGGATGGATCCCTTTACAAGATGCATCCACAGTAAGATCTTGTGCAGTTTCCATAATTATATCTTGGCACCTGTTAAGAGCCATCTCTGGCAAAGGTCATCATGCTGGCATCTGATACACACACTGAACTTGAGCTAAATAAACAGAATTCTTCATAGAGAGAAACGTGGACGGTTAATAATGCAGGCTGGAATCTGAAAATAGTTCAACAGTCATTTTTGCTGAGATCGCGGCTGTATAAATTTGATAAATAAATAAACCGTACACTATATATAAGAGGACGCTCTGTTAGCCTAATAGAAATAGCTACTTTTACAATATTTGTAAACTAGTTGCCACCTAGGGCCTTAAGCATCTCTGTTACATGCAAAGCTCTGTGGCTTCTATTATATTTCTCTGAGTATTTGTAGGAGAAGAGCAGGCAGAACTGGGGGATGGAGTTTAGAGTCCTTGCATTGCCACGAGATCTAAGTGCAGCCCCCTTTGAATTCTGTTGATTCTTATCTAGCACCTATTTAGGGCTGATTGTTAATTGATCGGATTTTTGTGTCTTAGTGTTGTGGCCCGCCAGCGGCCAGCAGAGCTGGCAGCAGATTCGGAGTGTGAGGAGGTTGGGGAGGAACATGGGCCTGGAGTCTGGGGAAGGCTCGGATGAGGGCTCTAAGTTGGAGGGGGGGGCAGGGCCGTCTGACAGTTATCAGCTGCCTTTGGGGTCAGACATCAATGAGGCAGAGGAACAGCTGGAGCCTGTTCCCAGGTTGCGCACGTGCAGAGTTGCCAGACAAAGGAAACAGCTAAGGAATAAGGGTCAACTTGGGAATAAGGCCACAGGTAGACGGTGAATGGCCACTCCCATAGCGAAAGGGGAGAGGTGTTTGTATGAGACCATTACTTCATTCCTGCATTCTTGCCAAGTATTGTGGTATCTGAAAGATATTGGCTTGGCCACTCTCTAAGCCTAATAAAGGTCAGAAATTGTGAGCGATCTTGAAAGACTGTGAGCTGGGACTTTGCTGGAGAGGAATTCGCTGTAAATTAAATAAAAGGGGTTTATCGGGATGAGGACTTGGCTTCGTGCTGCTGGGGAAGCCTAGTCAGAACACTTAGTTTGCACAAATCTTCTATGCTGCAACGTTACGAATGATCCTGATTCTTTGTGCCTGACATTATTCCATAGGTTCACGTGCATGAAGGAATGGGGACGGTGGCTTTCCATGCTTCCCCACCCCCCTCTTTATTTGGGATCTGATTAATAATTGTATAGGAGAGGTTCAGGAAACCTTAGGGTTATAAGTAATATTAAGGAACTGAAAATATCCTGGAAGAAGACAGTGTGGTCCGTCTTAATGTCCACTCTCCTTCTCCCTCCCTCCCTCCCTCCCTCCCATCCATTTTATTTAGGCACCTACCCAACTTCAAACAGATTTGATCAGCACACAGTATAATAATAAAATCACAATACAAAACAAAAGAAGATAGTGTTCGGGTTGATCTACATAAAATCACAGACCAAAAGGCATTCAGCAGGGGGCTCCAAATAGCATCCAAAAGTAAATTAGAGTCCAAAGCAAAGTATTGCTCAAAGTTCCAATTTATTAAGAGAGCCATGTTGGCATATCTGGGAAAACCCGAATCTGAAAGCTTCCCGGCTTTCCCCCACCTAGTTGAAAATTCAAGATCTTGCCCCCACACCCACAAGTCCATCACATGGTTCAATGTTCCACTGCTATGCTGGCAGTTCCACCCTTCCAATTCCGGTCAGGTGCAGATGTGCAAAGACAAAGGATGACCTTGGTTTTCTAGAAAGAATTTGGTTATGGCTACATCGTATCTCACTCCGTACAATCCCTCCTCCCATTTTCCCACAATAGAAAATACATCGTAGATTAATAGAAAGTGTGGCAGGCCAACAATCCAAAATAAAAGATGGTTTGCAGGCCTAACAACCGTCTTAAGTCAAGGCGTGGAAGACATCCATGTTTTCAAGGCTTTATGGAAAGCCAACAGAGTAGGAGTCCTATGGATATTAAGAGGATCAAGGGCAGGCACTGTGCAACAGGGAAGGTATGCTTCCAGTAGATGGCCCTGTTTTATCAAAGGCATCTGGAGCATGCCAACTCTGCTGGCATGTATATGCTGGACATAAACAATGGTACGTAGGCAGTTCCTCAAATAGTCTGGACCTATTCCATGTAGGGCTTTGCAGATGATGATCAGTAATTTGGATTATGCCCTAAAGCATGGCGCTCCAGCCTTGGCAACTTTAAGACTTGTGGACTTCAACTCCCAGAATGGCTGGCTGAGGAATTCTGGAAGTTGAAGTCTATGTCTTAAAGTTGTCAAGATTGGAGACACCTGCCCTAAAGCACACTGAGAAGCTGTGCCACTTTGCAAACATTGATTGCTGTCACTGCCCGTGACATGGCAGTCACGACCAGTTGAAGATTCTGGATAGTTTTTAAGGGCAGCCCATGTAGAGCACATAGCCATCAGCTGCCTGGAGCATGGGTTTACTGCCTAAATTTCTCTATTCCTAAGGGGGGCGGGATCATTTTTTTTATATTGGACAAACCAAAAAATTAATTTAGTAACCAGCTAGTGTGCTATGGGAACAGTGTGGATTTCATTGTTACCAGAGTGCCAGGAAAAGATAAGTTAAAGTTTAGGCGATTTTTTTTCATAATGTATTACTTTGAAAGCTGTAAAAAATGTCATGATCTGAACCTTTTGGAAAGGAACACTTTTATTAACTTTTAATAAACCTTGATTCCATTCCTTCTGTCCGAATGCTTAAGTATAAGTAAGTATAAGTATAATCTTTATTGTCATTGTACTTAAATACAACAAAAATGGTTTTCACCTCACTGGTGCAAAATTATAGCAGAAACAAAAAAAAGAAAAGA